>NC_045958.1:25421430-25585052 GCF_010909765.2 Amblyraja radiata | reverse complement strand
GCATCTCCTCCTTCCCCCCCTCATACCCCTCCCTCCATCATCCCCCTTCCCCCCTAAAACCCCTCCCCTCTTCCCCCTGTGTGTGTGGGCAGTGGTTAGTGTACGTGTGAAGCCGCAGCCCCCCACCCCCTCCCACCCCGCAACCGTATGTTTGAGGGGACGGGTCCCAGCGGTCTCCCCTCCCTCCCCCTCTCCCACCCCGTCTCCCCTACCCCCCTTTCACCCT
The DNA here is from genome assembly GCF_010909765.2 of Amblyraja radiata. Taxonomy (NCBI): domain Eukaryota; kingdom Metazoa; phylum Chordata; class Chondrichthyes; order Rajiformes; family Rajidae; genus Amblyraja; species Amblyraja radiata. The sequence continues at coordinate 25,584,826 of NC_045958.1, read as the reverse complement.
CCCTCTACGCCCTCCCCCCCTGTGTGTGTGTGTGTGTGGGGTGGTTAGTGTGCGTGTGAAGCCGCCAGCACCCCCCCCCAACCACGCGTTAGGGGAACAGACCCAGCGGGTCTGCACTTGGTCTAGTCTATATTTTAAACTCTCGTGTTGGTTTGTCCGGGTTCTATTCCGCAAAAATTCGTTTAAGCCGTTTGTGTATCTCCTCCCTCAAAATTTGCAAAATCGAAACAATTTTTACATATTCCCAGAGGGTTTTTCCTCCATCTCTTAATGTTTCTAATATCACAATATCCGGTTCAACCTTCCCCTGCTTTATCGGTAAAAAACATAAAGAACTTCAAAATGTTAAAAGAAAAAAATGCTTCTCGCCCATAGAATGTTGATGAACGTTCCATCGTGTGATGTCACAATGCCCAATGCTCACAGATGTCCAATCGCAATGGATTCATTTACATATGCCTTTGCCTCCAGCCCCAGCCCCGCCCCCCGCCTGTCAAAGCGCGTGGTTATTCCTCTCTCCTCACCCCTCTCTCCTCTCCCCCCCTCCTCTCCTCACCCCTCTCACCTCACCCCTCTCTCCTCCCTCTCTCCAGAGAATTCCAGAGATTCACCACTCTCTGTGTGAAAAATGTTTTCCTCATCTCGGTCCGTAAAAGATTTCCCCATTGTCCTTAAACTGTGACCCCTTGTTCTGGACTTCCCCAACATCGGGAACAATCTTCCTGCATCTAGCCTGTCCAATCCCTTAAGAATTTTGTAAGTTTCTATAAGATCCCCCTCAATCTTCTAAATTCTAGCGAGTACAAGTGAGTCTATCCAGTCTTTCTTCACATGAAATTCCTGACATCCCAGAATCAGTCTGGTGAACCTTCTCTGTACTCCCTCTATGACAGAATGTATTTTCTCGGATTAGGAGACCAAAAACTATACGCAATACTCCAGGGTGTGGTCTCACCAAGACCCTGTACAACTGCAGTAGAACCTCCCTGCTCCTATACCATATAACCATATAACAATTACAGCACGGAAACAGGCCATCTCGGCCCTACAAGTACGCGCCGAACAACTTTTTTCCCTTAGTCCCACCTGCCTGCACTTCATACCATAACCCTCCATTCCCTTCTCATCCATATGCCTATCCAATTTATTTTTAAATGATACCAACGAACCTGCCGCCACCACTTCCACTGGAAGCTCATTCCACACCGCTACCACTCTCTGAGTAAAGAAGTTCCCCCTCATGTTACCCCTAAACTTCTGTCCCTTAATTCTAAGTCATGTCCTCGTGTTTGAATCTTCCCTATTCTCAAAGGGAAAAAGCTTGATCACATCAACTCTGTCTATCCCTCTCATCATTTTAAAGACCTCTATCAAGCCCCCCTTAACCTTCTGCGCTCCAGAGAATAAAGACCTAACTTATTCAACCTATCTCTGAAACTTAGTTGTTGAAACCCAGGCAACATTCTAGTAAATCTCCTCTGTACTCTCTCTATTTTGTTGACATCCTTCCTATAATTGGGCGACCAAAATTGTACACCATACTCCAGATTTTGGTCTCACCAATGCCTTGTACAATTTTAACATTACATCCCAGCTTCTATACTCAATGCTCTGATTTATAAAAGCTAGCATACCAAAAGCTTTCTTTACCACCCTATCTATATGAGATTCCACCTTCAAGGAACTATGCACGGTTATTCCCAGATCCCTCTGTTCAACTGTATTCTTCAATTCCCTACCATTTATCATGTACATCCTATTTTGATTTGTCCTGCCAAGGTGTAACACCTCACATTTATCAGCATTAAACTCCATCTACCATCTTTCAGCCCATTTTTCCAAATGGCCTAAATCACTCTGTAGACTATGGAAATCCATTATCCACAACACCCCCTATCTTGGTATCATCTGCATACTTACTAATCCAATTTACCACCCCTTCATCCAGATCATTGATGTACATGACAAACAACAAAGGACCCAACACAGATCCCTGAGGCACCCCACTAGTCACCTGCCTCCAACCCGACAACAGCCATCCACCATTACCCTCTGGCTTCTCCCATTCAGCCACTGCTGAATCCATCTTGCTATTCCTGCATTTATACCCAACAGTTTAACCTTCTTAACCAACCTCCATGAGGAACCTTGTCAAAGGCCTTACTAAAGTCCATATAGACAACATCCACTGCTTTACCCTTGTCAATTTCCCTAGTAACTATACTCAAATCCTTTTGCTATGAATGCTAACATACCATTCGCTTTCTTCACTGCCTGCTGCACCTGCATGCATACTTTCAATGACTGGTGTGCCATGACACCCAGGTCTCATTGCATCTCCCCCTTTTCCTAATCGGCCACCATTCAGATATAGTCTACTTTCCTATTTTTGCCACCAAAGTGGATAACCTCACTTTATCCACATTATACAGCATCTGCCATGCATTTTCCCACTCACCCAGCCTATCCCAAGTCACCTTGCAGCCTCTAGCATCCTCCTCACAGCTAACACTGCCCCCCAGCTTCGTGTCATCCGCAACTTGGAGATGTTGCATTCAATTCCCTCGTCCAAATCATTAATATATATTGTAAATAGCTGGGGTCCCAGCACTGAGCCTTGCGGTACCCCACTAGTCACTGCCTGCCATTGTGAAAATGACCCGTTTACTCCTACTCTTTGCTTCCTGTCTGCCAGCCAGTTCTCTATCCACATCAATACTGAACCCCCAATACCGTGTGCTTTAAGTTTGTATACTAATCTCTTATGTGGGACATTGGTCGAAAGCCTTCTGAAAGTCCAGATATAACACATCAACTGGTTCTCCCTTATCCACTCTACTAGTTACATCCTCGAAAAATTATATAAGATTCGTCTGACATGATTTACCTTTCATAAATCCATGCTGACTTTGCCCAATGATTTCACCACTTTCAAATGTGCTGCTATCACATCTTTAATAACTGACCTCTAGCAGTTTCCCCACTACCGATGTTAGACTAACTGGTCTGTAATTCCCCGTTTTCTCTCTCCCTCCCTTTTTAAAAATGGGTTACATTAGCTACCCTCCAATCCTCAGGAACCTACTCCAGAATCTAAAGAGTTTTGAAAAATTATCACTAATGCATCCACTATTTCTGCGGCTACTTCCTCAAGTACTTGGATGCAGCCTATTCTGGGCCCTGGGGATTTATCGGCCTTTAATCCATTCAATTTACACTAACACCACTTCCCGGCTAACCTGGATTTCACTCAGTTCCTCCATCTCATTTGACCCCACGGTCTCCTGCTATTTCCGGCAGATTATTTATGTCTTCCTTAGTGAAGACAGAACCAAAGTAGTTATTCAATTGGTCTGCCAGTGTCTTTGTTCCCCCCGTGATCAATTCACCTGTTTCTGACTGCAAGGGACCTACATTTGTTTTAACTAATCTTTTTCTCTTCACATATCTATAAAAACTTTTGCAGTCAGTTTTTTATGTTCCCTGCCAGTTTTCTTTCATAATCTATTTTCCCTTTCCTAATTAAGCCCTTTGTCCTCCTCTGCTGGACTGAATTTTCTCCCAGTCCTCTGGTAGGCTGCTTTTTCTGGCTAATTTGTATGCTTCATCTTTTGTTTTGATACTATCCCTGATTTCCCTTGTATCCCACGGATGCACTAACTTCCCTAATTTATTATATTTGCCAAACTGGGGTGAACAATTGTTTGTAGTTCATCCATCAGTCTTTAAATGCCTTCCATTGCATATTCACCGTCAACCCTTTAAGAATCAATTGCCAGTCTATCTTGGCCAATTCACGGTCTCATACCCTCAAAGTTACCTTTCTTAAGTTCAGGACCCTTGTTTCTGAATTAACAATGGCACTCTCCATCCTGATGAAGAACTCAACCATATGATGGTCACTCTGCCCAAGGGGCCACGCACAACAAGACTGCTAACTAACCCTTCCTCATTACTCAATACCCAATCTAGAATAGCCTGCTCTCTCGTTGGTTCCTCTACATGTTGGTTTAGAAAACTATCCCGCTACATTCCAAGAAATCCTCTTCCTCAGCACCCCTGCCAATTTGATTCACCCAATCTATATGTAGATTGAAGTCACCCATTATAACTGTTTTACCTTTGTTGCACGCATTTCTTAATTTCCTGTTTGATGCCATCCCCAACTCCACTACTACTGTCAGGTGGCCTGTACACAACTCCCACTAGCGTTTTCTGCCCCTTAGTGTTTCGCAGCTCTACCCATATCGATCCCACATCGGAGGAAGCTAATGTCCTTCTTTTCTATTGCGTTAATCTCCTCTCTAACCAGCAACGCTACCGCACCTCCTTTCCCTTTCTGTCTATCCCTCCTGAATATTGAATATCCCTGGATGTTGAGCTCCCAGCTTTGGTCACCCTGGAGCCATGTCTCCGTGATCCCAACTATATCATAGTCATTAATAGCTATCTGCACATTGAACTCATCCACCTTATTACAAATTGCTCCTTGCATTGTGACACAAAGCCTTAATTCCATGCTTCCCTCCCTTTCTCACGCACCCACCTCTCTCCTCGCCCCTCTCTCCTCACCCCTCTCTCCTTGCCCCAGAGAAGAAGAAACCTCTCATCCCCCCGTTAAAATTCCCCTCACCCAGCTCGACGAACACCGTCGAGGAACAAAGGACTCCTCTCTCCTCAAAGAGTAGCCCTCCCCCTCTCCAGCGAAAAAGAGCCCCCTCCCTCAGAGAAGAAAACCTCGACCCCTAGCTCACCCCTCTCGAAAGAAGCCAGAACCCCCCGAGACTCAAGACCCTCGCGAACCCCCCCAAAGCCAGAGAACCCCCCACAAGCAACCCTTCCCCCCCTCCCCCTCCCTCCCCACCCACCAAACCCTCTCTAAAACTCCCCCCCGAGACCAAACCCACGGCCCAGGAAAAAGATTAAAAGACCGAAATCCCCCTAAGAAAAAAGAGCGAAAAAAAATCCCCCAAAAGAAAACAAAAAGAGAAAAGAAAAGCCCCACCCTCCCCAAAAAGAAAATCCCCCGAAAGGCCCTCCCCCTCCCTAAGCCTCTCCGTAACTCCCCCCCCCCTTCCTCCAAGGCCTCCTTCCCCCTCTCTCCTCACCCCTCCTCCTACCCCTCTCCTAACCCCTCTCCCCATCTCCTCCCCCTCCCCCCCTCCTCCCTCCTCCCTCACCCTCCCCCTCCTCCCCCTCCCTCCCCCCCATCCACGTGTTGAATGGACGGGACCCTCTCCCCCTCTCCCCTCCCCCTCCCTCCCATACCTTCCCCCCTGTGGTGTGGGAGGTGGTTAGTGTGCATGTGAAGCTGCAGGCTTCCCCCCCGCCAACCGCGCATTATGGGAACAGACCCAGCGGGTCTGCACTTGGTCTAGTAGTATATAAATCGGTGATTCTTCATATTTCACTGGTATTGCCAAATCACATTGGTTTGCCAATTAATGTGGGAAAAATTCCAACAGGAATGACTGACCTGAATAGAGGCATGCCTGATACTGTGAAAATGTAATGTGATCATAACCATAGATGCAGGTCATTTTTGCAACTGGCACAATTTAATCCGGAAATGTTTGCTCAAATGATTTGCTCTGGGCTACCCATCTCTATCTGATCCAATTTGTGAACAATTATGCTGCTGCGGCTGCTGACATTCTTACTGCTTTAAGTGCTGCAGTGAATCCCTAACATTTTTCTGGGACTCTTTAGTGTTCATAGAAGCTGATGAAATGATAGAAATTCACCTTGTTGCATGCCTACTCATGCAATTCTTGATAATTATCAATGGTACAGTCTTATAAATCATTCACGAGGGGAGCAATTACAATTTGTCGTATTGTTGTCCCTTTACCAAGAGCTACATGAGTTGAGAACTTTATTGTGATTCATAGTGCAGAAATGAAAAAAAAAAGTTTAAAATGAACGCAGTGGTTAACTGTCCTCATCAGGACAAGGGAACACTTCCTATGCTGGTTTTCATTGATTGTGGTGAGAGAGTTGGCACTCAGTACATGATGAATCGTTGTTGAGGTTTCTTCCACTTGCATTGAATGAAATCAGTATCACTTTGATTGCTTCTGATTCTCAGGGGGATTTGTAGGGATTTTAAATTCTTTGCTCAATGCCTCTCTATGATACCCTGCTCCTTCCATTGTTGATTCTACCAAAGCTTTATCTGAAAGATGGCATAAAATTACACACAATTCATCTTACAATATCTGCTATAATTGCAGTGATAGATTCCACTCTGCTTAAGGTTTTGTTACAATCTGTAGCAATCACTGTTTTTGTAAGAGCTGCCCTACTAATTAAAGTCCCCGCATCCACCATACCTTTGTCCTCTGTTTATGTTTACATCAATAGTGTCAGAGAGCCTGTTGCTATCATTTTTCCATGCCAACACCTATTTTAATTATATTTAATTAATCATAGATATCTTCAGTAAGGTACACATTGAAATTAGTGGCTTCATCAGTATAATCTCTGATTCTTCTTTTATTCTGATTATTACCGGTCAAGCATGACATCTTTCTGAATCATCAGAGCTGCAGTGAAGGATTGGATGGAAAACACAAAATATAATTTGTTGCACATTTTTGTATTTGTCTCCAACAAGCTGAAGACTTGTTTTATCTTAACAGCATATCTACCCATGTACTAATGTGGGCAGTGGGCAGGTGCTATAGACCTGCACGGGAAGGTAGACGCTCCCGCCCCCATGAGTCTCGGGCAGATGGGGCTCGTCAGCCTGGGAAGGCAGTCCATCTAGGAGAGAGAAAACTCTGATTTAAAACCTCCATTGCCTTGTGGCCATATCCAGTCATGGAAAAGGCTCCAGGAGTAAACCTCAAGAAAATCCGGAGTCGGAGCCCCTAAGGGCAGTTTGTCGTTGTCTACAACCTCGCTCTGGCAGCTCCTGCGACGGCGCTGGTGCCAAACTGTAACGGCCCTGCTGTTCCTTTGGATCGATCAGTGACGTAGAGAGGGGGGCATGCTGCATGGACAACAGCCTGTCCTCCATATGACATCGCCCAGGTTTGCATCCGATCACACATCACCTGCAAACTAGGATGCATCACCCATGGTCATTCATGACCGAGGGGGGCCTACTAATTACAAACTGTAATTTCAGCATTTGATAGGATTTGCAAAAATATGTAAATGTGAACATCTTGTCCTTCCATTCACATTTAATTTTCTTTGCAGTGAACAAGCAATGAATATTTAGAAATTATTTCAATCACATACAATGTTCAGGAAAAATGCAAGTCTGACTGTACATTAGTGCAACAGTAAATGCTATTGTTTCTCATCCCACACTGTGAATTATCTCTTAATATCGGTTAGAGAAGAAATGAATCAAATGGGAATTGAGCATGTATGAGACTGAATAAGTTGCAATGGAAAAATGAAATAAGGAGATGGGGAATGGGATGGATGGAATCCGATAGATCACATGGTCTCCATTGTGTAACATAAAGGTTGTTAAATAGTGGAATGTTGATTTTCTCAATCTGCACTTTTTTGCATATGTAAAGAAAATGACTGTTGTTTAGTCATCTTCTTTCTATTGCATTGCCGCAGTGCTAATTCCTTATTGGAACAATAAAACCTAAGTCCCCAATTCTCAAGTAAGGAAAAATAAAGAATTTAACAAATAGCAATTTTCATAGTCTTGTGGCATCCTACAGCATCCTATAATGAATGAAGTACTTTTGAGGAGTAGGAATGTGGGAAACGATTTCTGGTAAATGGCAATATGATCATAACAATTTAGTGATGTTGGTAAAGAGGTAAACATTGGCAAGGATTCGAGGGATATCGTGAGAATAGTGATATATTATTTTAGTTTGCCTGAGGTAGCAGATAATAGGTTAGTTCAAATTCACTTGGAAGATGCAATGTCAACAGTACAGACCTCTGCTTGCACAACAAGAGAATCAATTGTTATTACTTGATTGCAACACTGATAATCAGGCAGAAGAAACAAAATGATTACATCTGGAAATTTGTTGAAATGCATCTAACAAATTTGTATATGTGCATATTAATTTTTAAAAAATCTTTAAATGTTGACATTTTACAGATTAAAAAATTGAGTGATGATATGTCCATGTTTGGTTCATCATTGAAAAGTTTAAAGAGACATAAGTGTGAGTAATGCACAGATGTGGATTCACGCCGAGCTGAGGGATTGATATAGCTGTGTTTGGAGTCACAGCGGCACTCAAATCTCCACTAAAAATGAACAATGACTTTTCAATGTACACCCTGACAGTCTGCAGTCTGGCAGCCATCCAAAATAGCCTTTCAGGCAGCTGGCAGCAAATAATTGGCAGCCATCTGTATCAAGTGCAGGACTGGTGTGCTTTCAGAGCTGAATTAGATTCTACAAATGCACTAAAAACCTTAACAACAAACTGAATGGCCACAATACTTATGGGTATATCCTGACTTTATGTGATAGTGTAAAACAACTGACAGCAGATCAGCAGCCCACTTTTTAACGCTTCCGATATTGTTTCCATCTGAAATAGGTGGCAGATCAGGCTGCCAGCTCGTGATCAGTTTGAACAATCACACAAAGTTTATATTAATCTCATGGAGAATTGTTGGGAGCATTCATTTTGGACTGACACATTTGGCAATGTAGTGGGTAGGATTTAAGTTAGTTTAGAGGTACAGCATGGTAACAGGCTCTTCGGCCTATCAAGTCTACGCTGACCATTGATCACCCGTTCATACTACAGGTCTATCACTGATTTTCCTACACCCTTGGTTCCAGCGTCTTGATGTATTATCCATCGCTATGGACCAACAGACATCACGGGCTTGGGAGTGCAGGGGGCGAGGGGGGGGGGCGAGGGGGGAGGGGGGAGGGGGGAGGGGGGAGTGCAGGGGGCGAGGGGGGAGGGGGGGAGGGGGGGAGGGGGGAGGGGGGGGAGGGGGAGGGGGGGGATGTTGCCAAGATACCGGCCCGCAAAGTCGGCCTCAGAAGTCGGCTATAGGAATGGATCTGCCAGCTCCAGGAGGACCGGAGTTCCAGAAGCCCACCTGCAGGGGGTAAAGTTTAGCCCGCCGATCAGTGCGAAAGTCCCAATGACGCCGAAATCGATCGCCTCACCCGGCCTTGGCGCTACATTTTCAGCGGGACTTTCGGAGGATTTCATGTGCGCTCTTGTAATTTTGTCCGGATTAAAGGAGGTAAATTCTACACTAATAGCACCTAAGATCAGGATCAAACCCAGGTCGCTGGCGCTGTGATGCAGCGGCTCTACCAGATTCGCCACTGTACCACCCAGCAGGATTAAACTGGGAGAATTACTGATTTAAAAAACAATTGAGTTAAGGTTTGCCTAGATCGTAATCCTCTCACCCACCTGAAGCACTGTCTTCCTTTTTTTGACAATGCTTTTTCACCCGCTATAAGGTAAGACATGGGATGAACTTACTTCTTTACTGGGAAAAAAATATAAATGAAAAAATATAAATGAATGCATTACATCTTTCATGACGGTCTACAGTCTTAACTTAATGGATGCCTTGAAAATGCAAACGTTCATTTTCGCTACAATCCAAGGTCAAAGTACAAGCATGTTCAATTAATCTTGATATACAGATATTGAAATTGTGGACAAAGCTCTGATGAAAGAGTTTAACTGGCAATCCCACAACCTTTCATTTCTATGTAAGCAAATAAGGAGTAAGTTAACCATGGTCAACCCTGTGTCTGAAACTGTGCTCCGTTGTGTCGAATCAGCAAGGTGCACCAAGCAAAAAGGTTCAGTTACTTGACCCAAACATTGCTATTTTGAACCATGAGGCAGAAAACGGCATCACATAAAACAAGGCTAATCAAGTGCAGAGTGGAAGCTCCCGGAGTGCGGGGACCACCGAGAGGGAGAACAAAGGGGGACCTTACGTGGGGGAACTGCCGAAAACTAAGAGGGACCACAAATGGAATGTGTTAAAATGGTTTATCTTAAAATAGCGATGTTACAAAACTTACCTTCAGCGACGCTGCAGTTCTGCCACTGGCCGTGTGCTCGACTTTGGCGCCTTTGAGGGGGGAGGGTGGGATTAAAATGCCGTTTTCTCCTGCTTATCGGAGGCAGCTTTCCTCGGGCTGCTAAGCTGCTGAAGAACAATCGATCGGACTTTCGTTCCTGATTTTTTAATTTATTTAATCGCGAGACAATTTAATAATTACATTAAAATAAAAAGCGACTTCTAACGCCCTCAATGCCTACAACGTGACGGATTGCATGAAGGGGACAAAACATAATGTAAGTCGTATATTTTACATATAAACCTGTTTCTCGGGATGGCTTTAATCTAATTTTCATTTGCGAAAATGTGATTTGGGGCCCATACGAACCGGCAGTGTTTTTCCTGCTGATATGGGCTTCAAATTCACCGCAAATGCAACGTTCCAATCGATCGCGTTCCAGAAAAACCCACTCGCAAGATTATTTTAATACTCTTTTTTTTGGACAATCAAATCATAAGAGCATCTAAATCGTCTATATTTTGTGTTATTGTCTACCCATAGTCAATATTTTTATACTAAATATCAGTTTTAGTCCCATGTATTGTGCAAAAAAATTTTTTTTAAATTTATTTCTAGATTAATTTATGGGAATTAAACATTAAATTCCTTCCATCAGGCAAATTCATGACAGTGAGATTTAAAAATCATGTTATATTGTGAATTCTTGTGTGAATGGGATTAGTTTGTTATTTGGATACTTAGGCTATTTAAAAAAAATATCCTTTTCATAAGAAATGGAATCTACAGGACATTCTTAATGGGAAAGTAGTGGGCAGAAAGGCATGTCATGCGTGGTTTGAAGAGCAAAAACGTAGTTTACAATGCCAAAATTGAAAAGTTGAGGGAAAACAAGGTGTACAGGGTTGCTTATTGGTTACAATCTGAGGGGTATGATGATGCTACTGATTATGATATGCCAATGTACCAGCTAGCAACTGATCTTCTTCTTAAAGACTTGGTCTTGCTAGAAATTGTAATTTATTTACCTATCTGTTACGGATTTACAGCATATAATACAATAATATAAAAGTTCTGATCTTGAGAATATCACATTTTTGAATTTTCAAGGCAGTCTGGGTGTTTATTACTATTTCCATCACAACGGTCAATTTTGTAATTAGCTACAATTAGGTAACTAACTAATTATATGCTTTAATTTCCGGTCATCCAAGTAAGATGTTTTATATTTGTTTCAGAATGCTTCAATCTATAATAACTGAAAATGTCATTCAGTTCTCTTGATTTTTAAGAAAGTTATGGGCTTTTGACTGTCCTCGATCACAGCTTTTTTGTTAAGTCAATGGAAAAGCAATAGGGAACAAGAAGATAATTTCCGAGTATGAAAGTGGCCATAATCTTTTTAATACTGAATATATGAAAGTGAATTAGGTGTCAAATTAAGCTTCTTTTTATGCTTTATCTGATGGGATAAATTGCAGACTTGATTTTTTCAATCTTAAAATTTTGTAACATTGCTACTTAAAATGGGATACCTGTAACTTTGCTGGTGCCCTTTATGAGGTGACTCTTTGTATACCTTAGACATACAAAACAAAGAATACCACTGTGATAAAGTATCATTCATTTTTTCAACATTGAGTTTTCAATATTTACATGAGTCTTGTTGGTTGACCTCTGCCTGCTGTTACAGTTTTACAAGTGCTTGTTTGTTTTTGATAATATTTGATGTTACAGAACTCTACAACGATTCGGATGATATGTGCTGAGAATAACAGAAACCAATTGACTCCGGATGCTTTTAGCAGGAAATCCTTTTGAGTATGGAGAATGGGTAGAGTTCACTTCAAGCAGAACAATCTGCTAAAAGAAGGAGGCAGAGGAGTAAAGACTTTCAGCAGAGCATTTAGCTACCCAGAGTACAATTCCCCATACCTGAACCAGGGAATGGCTTGCAAGATATTTATACTTCAGAATGGATGGCCTTACTGAAAGTTGCCTACAGTTGCAACCACAGCTGCAACTGCAACTAGGCTGGGACAAATTCATCATTGGTAGTTAATGGTGTTGCTAAAGTAACAACTATTAATGTTGATGCCTCTCTCTCTTTATAGGCTGGAGCTGGAACTTTGGAACAGTTCACAATCTTGGATCAATTGCTCTATAAGTGGCATCACTGCCCCTATTCAAAGAGAGATGATTGTTATAATATCTCTTACCAGATTAGTATGGGTGTCAGGGTTATGGGGAGAAGGCAGGAGAATGGGGTTGAGAGGGAAAGATAGATCAGCCATGATTGAATGGCAGAGTAGACCTGATGGGCTGAATGGCCTAATTCTGATCCTACAATTTATGAACTTATGAAGATAGTAATATATGGAGAAAGTACATGATACGATAAAGACTGGGTGTTTCCAAATGTTGTAGAATCCCGCCGACTTTGAGAAAAGTGCAGTGGCAATAAACATGAAATGTTGAGTGTCCCTTTAGATCATGGCCAAAATCCGCATGAAGACTTTTTTTTAATAGACGGTTTTTATTTTGTAAAGGCTTCATTATAAAAAACAGCGACACAAGCGACTGTTGGTGCTGGAATCTAGAGCCAAAAATAAGCTACTAGAAGAAATCAGTGGGTCAAGCAGCATCTGTGGATTTAACAATATAACCAAAATATCAACCATCCCATTGTCTCCACAAATGCTACTTGACCCTCTGAGTAGTTTCAGCAGTTGTATAGCTTCATTATTAAAAAGTAGCTGCTAATTATCTTTTTTTTTTACAAAGCTTTTACATGATCCTTCCTAACACTGCCACCACCTCTCTACCTATATCACTTTCTGAGAGATAGTGTGCACACTGTCATATTACTTTAAGGTGCTCCCAGAACAAAGGCTGACCCAGCGTGGGGGGCCCAGTATTTATTAACTAAATTCAGATATAGGCCACAACACCAGCACTCACCCTCTCAACAACCCCCGGTCATCCTTTTCTTAGACGCAGCAATCTTGGTTGGGCAAGAGTACTGACTAACTGCTCTTTATTGCACTCAGCTACACCTCAAATGCAGTGTTTATAAAGAAGGCACAGTCTTTGGGCAAAGCCGGGTTAGCATTGGTTGTACACCCAGAATGTGTCTCATTCTGAGCAACATTCTTCATGATAAAATGTCATGGAATGTCGACTTTTATCACAAGGGAATCAGAATAAAAGGACATACCTTTAGAAAGCAGGATTTTCTAAAGGGTTTTCAGAGGGTGTGGACTCAAACAAAACTCTGAACATTAATAGACCATTATCTGTTTATTTGCACTTTATCTATTTATTTATTCATGTGTGTATACATTTATATAATTGTATATGGACACACTGATCTGTTCTGTGTTCATGCCTACTATATTCTGTTGTGCTGAAGCAAAGCAAGAATTTCATTGTCCTATCGAAAGTTGTTAGGCACGGACTTGTAGGGCCGAGATGGCCTGTTTCCGTGCTGTAATTGTTATATGGTTATATGGTTATCTGGATCACATGACAATAAACTGTCTTGAATCTTGAATCTTGGAATCAGTGAAAATACAAGCAGCTGTGCTTGAGGTCAAAGATAGACACAAAGTGCTGGAGTAATTCAACAGGTCAGCCAGCATCTCTGGAGAAAAAGTAAGGATGATGTTTCGGGTCAGGACCCTTCTTCAGACTGAAAGTAGGGAGGGATGTGGCGGGGGTGGGGGGGGGGGGGGGGGGGGGTGAAGAGATGATGGCAAGAAAACACCAGGGCCAATGAGGGCCACCCACAAATGACCTAAAGCAGCGTGGTGCCTAGTAAGCCGTTGTTGGCTATGGAAGGTGTGATCCTTTGGTTAGGGTGCAACTGGAGTATCTCATTATGTTACTATTAAATATGAACATCATTTTTTCAGTTATCTCATGATGTTTACCAGAAGCAGCTCCTCAAAGGCCAAATGCAAAGCTTAGTTTGATAAATTTGCATTCAGAGAGGCCAAGTTCTATTTGGAGAGAAAATGTCATATCAGCAATTCACAGTTGCGGGCAATCTTCAACTCTTCTTTTAAATTTCCCATGCTCAAGTTCTGACAACCCCCCAATCGAATCTCACAGTATAATTAACACCTTGAGCCTGGGTGAGAATCTAAAGTTGTCAAACACGCACTGAGTACTCCAGTTTATCTATGATAACATTTTTATTAAAAAAATAGAACATGATATTTAAAGAGAAGAAAATTAGAAAGTAAAATTTACTTTCCTATTTATTCCGGCTCTCTATGTAGATTTTCGCTCAGGCAGTTGCTGGATGCATTCACCATGGTAAGGCCAAAACACATTCTCTCCTTTATTCTCCCAATTCATTTTACTTCAAAATTGTTATTCACAATATCAGACATACATGGAGACTATAATGGGAAAATTACATTTCACAAGAAGCGTAGGAACATAGATTTAAGACATACAGCATGGGAACAGGCCCTTCGGCCCAGCATGCCCTTGCCAACCAAACGGACATGACGTTGCCGGGGGGTGGGACTTGTCAGCGATTGGTCCAGACCCCCGCGTCCATCACATCACTGGCCGGTGGACACGGGAGGGTGGGGGTCATTTTCCCACACAAGCCATAGGTGACTGGACAATCTGAACCCAAGCACCAAGTTGTAAGCGGCTGAAGGTGCGCATTCCTCGGGACAGCCCCCACTCTCCCACGGCCACGGCTACGGCCGCCCTCCGCCACGTCTCCCCTGAGCGGCCGCACTGTGACGGGCTGTGGGTCGGGTGGAGCGGAGATGTGGGACAGGCTGATCCCTCCACCCACCCAGAGTCTCTGACCACGATGCACCGCCATCGGACCCCAACCCCCACACCAGGGTGATTCCCCCCTCCGACCCCTGGACCCTGATACCCACACCGGGTGATTCACCCCCACCCCGGCCGCGGGGACAGATGGCTCGGGGCATAGTAAATCGCTTTTAAAACATGGGGGGACACACAAATTCCCTGGCGGGCCGATGACAAGTGTGCATGACAACGAACAATTTTACCTCCTCCCACTCCCCCCCCCTTGACAACAAGAAACACGTTTTATTTATTACCGTCTGGTTGCCTGCGGAACGCACACAAGCTCCCACGCACAATACACCAGATAATCGGAGACGACGCAGCGGGCGGCTGTGGCCGTGGGTGAGTGGGGGCTCTCCCGAGGGATGCGCACCTTCGGTCGCTTACAACTTGATGCTTGGGTTCAGATTGCCCAGTCACCTATGGCTTGTGTGGGAAAATGACCCCCACCCTCCCGTCTCCACCGGCCAGTGATGTGATGGATGCGGGGGTCTGGACCAATCGCTGACAATTCCTGCCCCCGGCAACGTCATGTCCGTTATTTGACTTTTCTGTTGAGCGGCATTCGGTTCGTTGGCTTGTAGGCAACCCAGCCTTTCGGGTAGGTGGCATTTTGAAAGTGTTTGCTGTTTGGCTACGCAGCCTTTCGGTTAGTTGGCTTTTAGGCGTCCCACCCGTTCGGTTAGTTCGCGTTTCGGCTTCGTAAGCTTTCGGTTATTTGGCGTTTCGGCTTTGTTTCCATTCGGTTATTTGGCTTCCACTTCTTTGCTTCGGCTTCTCGTCCTTCGACGCCACGTCCGGGGTACCGTTCATTATATTATCACTGTTTAAGGAAGTAGTTTTGTTTTATCACAAGAGACATAAATTTGAAAGTATGACAGATAAACAGAGTTCCAAATCCTAAATGTGAACTGGATTCCGACTTAATACTCGCTTAGTATCTGAAGCACAGTCACGCATACCAGCGCTTACAGTTACAATGATAATTAATATTTTTAGACTCATGTTTTGATAATACTAGAATGGTAATGATGCAGACCAAGAGCAGCCAACTTTAGCTTACAGGCTTTGGTGGCTGAAACTTGGGTGATATTGACAATGGATGTCATCAGTTCCATAATACTTGTAACTGAGAACGAATAAACGTTGAACAGACTTACCATATCACTCAAAATCATCATGCCCTAAATGGAATTTCAGAACAACATACTCATACAAGCTGAGGTATTCATAGATTCTTACAAATTGATATTAAATTTCCAGTAACAAAGAGCCACTGTGCTGGAAATGATAACTGAGGTACTGACCGTGACACAGTTGTGAGCTTTCTGAGTCAGGAAGTTGCAGGTTTGAGACCCATTCCATATAGTTAAGTATAATAGTGCAGGCTGAATCAATAGTGTAATACTTAGTGGGTGTAACACTGCTGGGGATGGTTTAATTTGCTGCAATTTTAAACCAAGGCCTCATTATCCCTGATGTCCAACCCAATATTTATCACTCATTATCAAATTGGTTGAGTAAACAACAAACACACATTCTTATTCTGGGACCTTTCATGTTCCTTGTTTCCTCCATTGCAACAGTGATTAGATTTCAAAAGTACTTCAGTTGTTGCAATGCAATACGGAATGTCCGCAAAGGGACATCAAAATCATTTCAGAAAGGCATATATTTTTTCATTTGAAAACTGGCGCCAACAATGCATAATTTTCCCTTTAATGCTTTCAGTTCAAGCTTCCTAATTACTCGTCTGACAATTGCACATATGATATTAGGACCAGGCTCCACTTGTGAACTGCACTGGATTGCTTAAGTTTAAGAGAAAATGCAGGATATGTTAAAATTAACCCTAGTGCTCCTCGGTTAGAGATGCCAAAGCCATTCAAAGCCAGTATTTTGAAGCTGGCTTGTGCCTAGGCTTCAGTTTAGTGTCTATAAAATAAAACAAAACAAAACAGCAGGAAAAGTAATTTTGTGACTCCATTGTGAGGAGACTCCACAGTTAAACAGCATAAATGAAGAAATCACACGGATAATGTTCTCAAAGGCTTCTGATTCTCAAAGAATCATTACTCTTTAAACAAAACAGTAAGTGCTGGAGGATGGAGGACATGGATAGGTGATGAGTAGAGCCAGAATGTTTAGGCACTAAAAAACTATGAAATAGGCAGGAAAAAAGGCATAATAAAATTACAAAAAAGGCATGGGAAAGGCATTTATTGACAAATAAAGGCATAAAAAGCATGTATTTCCACCAGCAAAATATTGTTAAAAATGATAATATAAAGGTATACTACATTAAATGACCAAATTTGCCTGGTTGCACATAATTACTAGCATTATTTTCAAATTATCTGGTGTTAAACTATGCCATCTGTCAGACAGAATAGGCTTCAGTTGTGAAATAATTATTTCTACCTCAGCTGAGGTCACAGGTGCATACCTGAAACAAGCTACAGACTCTATATTCATGTTGATATCTTGTGCATAACAACTACCTTTGAGAACTTTAGCTATGTTTTGTATTTCTTCAAGATCTTTGTTACCTAAAATCACTCTCTCACATTTTCCTTGTATGTCTTTACCTACATCGCCAGGAACTTTACGAATATCGTCTGTTACTTTGTTGAAAACCTGCAAGTTATTCACTAATGTTTCAGCACGTTTCTCAAGGGAAGTGATAGCTTGTGGGAAGTTTGCATAATTGGAACCAATAATCACAAGATCGCGGTGGAGGGACTTTTTCTGCACGATTTCACTGATGATCCTGACTGCAGCAGATTCTTCTTCTTCAAAAAAGTTGATGATTTATTTTATATTTTCAAAATTTGCAGCATAGTAGAGTACAGCAGAGACCCATGTACCCCACCTTGTCAAAACAGGCTGAGGAGGTAGCAGATTCTCCTTGACCAATTGCACACTTGACGGTGCTTTGAGGAAGATTTTCTTGACATTGGAAACTAGACGATCGACATTTGGAAACAAGCTACGTATGTGCTTGGCAATTCTATGAAGTCCTTGAGCAAAGCATGTCAAATGCAACATTTTGGGGAGTAAAAGATTTTGGGGAAGCACAAGCTACTTTTTTCATGTACGGAGCTGCATCTGTCACAAACAGAAGAACATTCTCGTGTTTTATACCTTCTGGCCAAAGTACAGCAACTCAGCAATTGTAGAGCTGTTCGACTTCTCCAATACTTCCGATGTTAACAAATACTCCTTTGATGGTTGACTTGCTCTTAGTGTACCGATGACCACATTGGCAACATATCTCCCCACAGCATTGATTGTCTCATCTACTGATATCCATATTTTGTTGCATGCAACTTCATCTCTAATTCTCTAAACAATGTTGAAGTTGCTGTCAACATAATTTTTCCATAATGATGACTCGCTTGGTATATGTTCCTCTGTGTATTTCTCTAAAAAACCTCTTAGAGATTTGTTTACCAATTTCCACATGAGACAAGCTTGGATATTTCGCTTGGGTATTGAATTGAATTGAATTGAATTGAATAAGTTTATTGGCCAAGTATTCACATACAAGGAATTTGCCCTGGTGCTGTGCCCGCAAGTGACAACATGACATACAGTGACAGTTAAGAATCATACATAAAACATTAAACATTAATAATAAAACATTATTGATTAAACATGTGAATTAAATAAAATACCAGAGCAAAAGGAGGCTACAGATTTTTGGTTATTGAGTAGAGCTACTACTTGTGGAAAAATAACTGTTTTTATGTCTGGCTGTGGCAGCTTTGACAGTCCGGAGTCGCCTTCCAGAGGGAAGTGATTCAAAGAGTTTGTGGCCAGGGTGAGAGGGGTCAGAGATGATCTTATCCACTCGCGTTTGACTGTGGACCTTGCAGTGTACAGTTCGTCAATGGAGGGAAGGTTGCAGCCAATAACCTTCTCAGCTGATCGGATGATTCGCTGCAGCCTCCGGGTGTCGTGCTTGGTGGCTGAGCCAAACCAGTCCATGATGGAGAAGGTGAGGACAGACTCTATGATGGTCGTATAGAATTGGACCATCATTGCCTGTGGCAGATTGTGCTTTCTCAGCTGTCACAGGCAGTACATCCTTGGTTGTGCCTTTTTGACTGTGGAGCCGATGGTAGCCCCCCACTTAAGGTCCTTGGAGATGATGGTTCCCAGGAATTTAAAATACTCCACAAATGTGGCTGTGGTGTTGGTGAGTGGGGTGAGGGGAGGGGGAGCTCTCCTAAAGTCTACAATCAATTCCACATCTTAAGAGCATTGAACTCCAGGTTGTTGCAATGGCACCAGATGCCAGCTGTGACACTTCCTGTCTGTAGGCAGATTCCTCCCCCTCCTGGATCAGTCCAATCAGGGTTGTGTCGTCTGCAAACTTGAGAAGCTTGACAGAGGTGGTAGTGGAGGTGCAGTCATTGGTGTAGAGAGAGTAGAGGAGAGCGGTGCTCCTATGCTGAGGGTTTGCGGGTCCGAGATGCGCTTTCCCAGCCTCACATGCTGCTTCCTGTCTGTCAGGAAGCTGGTAATCCACCGACAGAGGGGTTCAGGCACAGTCAACTCGGAAAGTTTGGAGTGTTGTAGATGGCACAATGGTTTTGAATAAATAGCTAAAATCAACAAAAAATCCTCGCATAGGTCCCCTGGCGGTCGAGGTGCAGGAGGATATAGTGCAAGCCCAGGTTGACTGTATCATCGACAGATCTATTGGCCTGATATGCAAACTGTAGCGGGACCAGCAGGAGGTTTGTGATATTTTTAAGCTTGGCCAGCACAAGCCTTTCAAGGGTCTTCATGACTACAGAGGTCAGTGCGACAGGCCTCTAATCATTAAGACCAGTAATCCTTGCCTTTTTGGGTACAGAAACAATAGTGGAGACTTTGAAGCAGGCAGGGACAGTACAGGTTTGCAGGGACTGGTTGAAAATGTCTGTGAAGACCGGTGCCAGTTGTTCGTCACATAGCTCCCCCCTCTGTTGGTCGCCTATTCCTTCTCTCCATAGATGCTGCCTCACCAGCTGAGTTTCACCAGCATTTTTTGTCTACCTTCGATTTTTCCAGCAACTGCAGTTCTTTCTTAAATAGATCTTGGGGAAGACTGATCCAGCGGGCAGCGGCACGAACAAATGAACGACCGACGGTGGCGCCCCCGGATTCGCCACAGTGGTGGAAATTTTCATGTAAGTTATACTATGTTAATACATTAATTATAACATTAATAACGTGTTAACCTAGAAAACGTCATTGTAATCACGGCACAACTAGAGAAAATAGCACGATCTTTTAGCAAAATGGCAAAAAAAAGGCTGATTTAGGCACTCGATCGTGAAAAGGGCATTATCTAGGTGAAATCATCAAAAAAAAAGGCATGAAAAGGCACATGGCATTTATGGCAAAATTTTCGCTCTAGTGATGAGCCCGTTCTTCAGAATAATTCTTCAGGCTCCCCTCAATACAATCAGTCTGAAGAAGGGACCCAAACTAAAACACTACCTATCCATGTCCTCCAGAGAATATGCTGTTTGACTCCACCTGAGTTACTTTGTGTTTTTTTGGAAACAGCATCTCCAATTCCATGTGTTGTTTACTCCCCCATCTCCTTACACAAGAAAACAAATACAAAAGAAGAATTTGTTGAGAAAAACCTTTCCATTGCAACTTGCATAAGATGGAGGCAGCACAAAGATTCAGAATGATAATATACAGTTTCTGCTATTGACACCAGTGAAATTTGTTATACATCAGTTTTTAAATGCTTATTGCACACCATAAATGTTTTGTCTCTGGAGCGTCAGAAACTGCATTACTTTGAATTACAAAATTCAAAAGTTTATGCGAGCCATTTCCCCCATGAGGGCTCAGCATTTTTTATGTCATAATCTCTTTATTATCCCCCACAAACCTTATAACCATTAAGTTATTGAAATTTCTCAACAGATGTCAGTTGAAGATGAATGTTAGCACTCTGCAGGATGCTTAGAATGGAATTTTGCTGTAACCACTTTGATTTAAACTGTCATAAGGAGAATATTCAGCTGCATAGAAACAAGAAAGCCAATGATGCTGGTGCCTTAACCCTTAGCTAACTGACATTCTAAAAATTGACAACTTTCAGCTACTTTATTGAACTGTCAAATGTGTCAGAAAGCAAATAAAACCTGTGCTCTTCAACATTTTCAAACAACAAAAGAATGCAAATTATCTTTCCCAAACTGTATTAATATTTTTCCTGATGGTTTGAAGAGATAAACCAAAAGCATCGCTGTTGTTTGGAGGAAGTACGGTCTGAACTGTTTTACCTCTGACAGAGAATCCTTTCAGCAGTGAGGATTCATCTCTAATGAATGCAAGGTTGGCTCCCCTGGGCTATTTAGAAGACCTTTGAATCTTCCAAATGTGATTCTGTTTCCTAAGAAGTGCCCAAAGCTGATTATTAAGCAAGATTCATAAATTCTTTGGATGGCATTTGAGTTAAATTTATATATTCAATCCATGATGGAACACAGACCCTATCACAGTTTATTATGGAAGGGAGGATGGTGCATGTAGAGTTGAATGATAAATAGACTGATTTCTCTAAACACTGCAGTCTGCCGTCTGGGAGGCAAAACTTCGGTAATAAAGGAAAATTAAGTGTTTATATCATTCGCTGAAATCCACATGCCAGCAGCCTTTCCTATTGTGGAAATGCTCTGTGTGAATAATTTCAGAAGTCTGCAGGTTCCCATTATCATCTTCAGCTTTCTATTGGTATTTGGATTTGAGAGCCACTTTGTGAACTGATATAATAGACATTATTTTGTAGAACCTTTAATCTTCATTTACATCACAAACATAGACTGTAATTAATGTAACTAATTAAGGCATTGCACTAGTGGAGCAAGAAAGGGCTGACATCTTAACACTGATTCATGTATTTTATTGACACTCTACTGTGTTAATTTTGGCGCTATTGGCAGGTTTACCAATTTAATCTCAGACGAACATGTTAAAGGGATCCATCTGTTGTTGCGGGAAATATTCTTGTTCTCTGACAGCTATACATTAACTGTGAATTTTGAATGTGTTTTTTATATGTTACAGAAGCTAGAAGTTTATGAAATATCCTAGAGCAATTCGGAATCTGTAACCACATATCATTGGATTATACTGTTAATATTGATTTTATATTTTATTTGTTGGTTAAGCATAGAGTCAGTCCAGGATTGAGAGCCTATAGAAAGTGATGTGCACCAGGTGAGGAGTAATCAACAGCATTGTTACATTCTGATTTTGTTGACCAGCAGCATATGTAGCACTGAGGATCATGCATTAATAATCTACACTTATTTCATTCTAGAGAGAGTGAGAGAAAAGAATCCAATATTGGGGATGAGAATACACACATAAACTTTTAATTTATGTTACTGGAAAGTAATTTTCTGCTGGGAAAAAGAACTGATGGACCTGTCAACTGCAATAGGAAAGTAAATATTTTTTCAAATGAAATGACATTAGGCATATCCTCCCGTTTTCTCTCCATGTTAGCCTTCTCCCACCATCTTTTGAACTTTTCTATCAAGTTACATATTTCTGAAAGAAAGCAGGGTAGGGGGGGAAGGGGGAGATGGGATGTATGGTGATGGGAATCATACTGTACATAGGCCAGATGAGGTGTGGACAACAAATTTCAACGATGGAAGACGTTAGTGAACTGGATATGTACTTTCTACCTTCTAGTGATTTCATGAATGCCATTTATGATGCAAGCTTTATATTCCAGATGTGTTTCATCACGTTAGTTTAAATTCCTCAGCTACCAGGATGGAATTTAAACTTACAGCTCTGAGTACAAATTCAGTGCTTTAACTATTATGCTACCACACAGCTAAAAGAGTCATGTTGACACTGCAAAGATGCTGTGCAATCACGTTGGCCCTAAATACTTTGACAGGTCTGAAGATAAGATTGTATTGATAAGCTTCTGTCTATTCATTCTGTTAAGGAACTTGCCAATGTTTTCTGAATGCTATTAATGTCTTCTCTGTGTCAAAACGTGCACAACAGGTCAACGATAGATACAATTTCATTGGCTCTCCACTCCGCACTGGACTACTTGGACAATAAAAACACCTACGTCAGACTGTTAGTTATAGACTACAGCTCGGCGTTTAATACCATCATCCCTTCCAAGCTCGTTACCAAGCTCACGGAACTGGGCCTCTGCGCATGCCTCTGCAATTGGATCCTTGACTTCCTCATCCACAGACCACAGTCTGTTCGAATTGGAGGAACCACTTCATCCTCAGTAACAATTAGTATGGGAGCACCTCAGGGCTGCGTGCTCAGCTCCCTGCATTACTCACTCTATACCCATGACTGCGTGGCCGGTCATAGTGCGAACTCAATCATCAAGTTCGCCGATGATACCACTGTGGTTGGACGAATCACAGATGGGGACGAGTCAGAGTATAGAAGTGAGATCGACCGACTGACCAAATGGTGCCAGCACTACAACCTGGCTCTCAACATCAGTAAGACCAAGGAACTGATTGTGGACTTTAGTAGGGGAAGGATGAGGACCCACAATCCTGTTTATATCAACAGATGGTGGAGAGGGTCAATAACTTCAAATTCCTGGGTGTGCATATATCGGAAGATCTTTCCTGGACCCAGCACACCGATGCAATTGTAAATAAGGCACATCAGCGACTCTACTTCCTGAGAAGATTACAGAGATTTGGCATGTCGAAGAGCATTCTCCTAAACTTCTACAGGTGCACGGTAGAGAGCATTCTGACTGGTTGCATCGTGGCCTGATTCGGCAACTTGAATGTCCAGGAGCGAAAAATACCACAAAAATTTGTGACCACTGCCCAGCCCATCACCGGCTTTGACCTCCCCACCGTCGAAGGGATCTATCGTAATCGCTGCCTCAAAAAGGCAGCCAAAATCATCAAGGACCCACACCATCCTGGCCACACACTTATCCCGCCACTGCCATCAGGAAGACTGTAACGTCCAGGTTCAGGAACAGCTTCTTCCCCACAGCCATCAGGCTATTAAACACAACAAATAAGCTTTGAGCTCCGAACTGCAAAAGACTATATTATTATTTGTTATTTACACTATATATATATATTTTTTAACTTTTTCTTTTTTTCCCCGTTATATACAATGTTTCATTGTCCCATACGGGACATATGTCAAGAAAGCACTCTTGACTCTTGACCCTCCAATACCATACTTTAAGTTGAGATGGGCAAAGTTTAAAGGAGATGTGTGGGCAAGTTTTTTTTAAAGAGAGTGGTCGGTGCCTGGAATGCGCTGCCGGAGTGGTGGTGGAGGCAGATACAGTAGTGGTGTTTAAGAGACTTTTAGATGGCGACATGGGTATGCAGGGAATGGAGGGTTATGGAGGGTTATGGATCACTTGCAGGCAGAGATTAATTTAACTGAGCATCATGTTTAGTACAGGCGTTATGGGCCGAAGGGCTTGTTCTTGTTGTATGCTCTACGAAGCTGATAAATTAGAAAATAGTGGGCATTAGACTGAGCCCTTCTTTTTCTTTTAGGTGAACATAAATAATTTGTTGTGAGAAATAAAGAATGCTTTTCCTGGTGAGTTGATCAACCAATATCTGTTAAACCAAAAAAACTTAATTCGTAATTTTGTTTAGTAATAAATGTGGGATTTAATGCACACAAATTAGTTGCCAATTTTTCCACATTACTATAGTTGCTACACTTTCATTGAAAGTTACATTATTTCAGCATCCAACAGTAACCAGAAGCAAATAAGTTGCAGTTATTAGAAATCTAACAAATAAATTAAAGTGCTAAATACATTGCTTGAACTCTTGAGCAATTCCAAAACTTTCTTTTTTTTAACTCCAATTATCTGTGCGGATACAAAATACTCCATCTTCCTGAATGATATGTTAACAGTGTAGTGATGGGCAATATTTGGTGGTTGTCTTCCTTGTAATGATGAATAAGGAAAAATATAACAAAAAAAAATTAGGAAAATATCATAGCAAGTATACTGGCATTTATGGCCTGCAGATGATACTACTTAACTTTAGGGGGCAATTTTTATCATTCTAAAATGTTAAATTACTTCAGCGTTTGTGTTACAAAGGAAGTATATTACTTTCCTCTTGATTACAAAATCTGCAGAATGCTGTCAAATGATATCAGTGTCACATCATATAATGGCAGGGCTATCAATCCTGCAAAGTGCTTTTCCATGACATTATGATATGTTCGCCATCACTCACCATTTGAGATTCAAGCTGATGACTCAAAGTTCAAGGTGTAGAAAGACCAGTTTTCACACACAAAATGAGGTCCTTGGGATTACTCTCCAAAATATCCTCCATCATGATCGTAACATTTTAATCTGCCTGTTGAAGAAAAGTTCAGGAGAACTTTTTGAACCATATCACAGATAAAATGTGCTGAAAACCAGAAATTTGGTTCCAATGAATAAGGGATCTTGGATTCTAAGTCCTGAAAGTGACAATATAAGTAAATGGTGTGGTAAAAAAAGCATATAGTATGTTTACTTTCATCAGTCAGGGTATTATCAGAGTCAGGAAGACATGATCCAGCCTTATATAACTTTAGTGAGGTATCATTTAGAGTATTGTGTGCCATTCTTGTCGTCTCATTTGAGGAAGGAATTGGACGCATTCGAAAGGGTGCAGAGGGGGTTTGGATTGGGGGTATCAGCTACAGGGAGAGGTTGGACAGACTTGGATTGTTTTCTTTAGAACATGGAGGTTGCAAGGAGACCTTCTTCTTCTTCTTGCGTATAGCGTGCACAGTCTAAATTTTGAGGTCAACTTGTTGTATTTGATCTTTTGTTTGTGCACGTCGGGTTGATTGCATTAGTCAAAACAGGGTGGACCATGTAAAACTTGCAATCTCCTACCCCGCAAGAAGACCTGATAGATGTATACAAAATTATGAGAGGCGCAAATAGGGTAGACAGTCAAAACTGTTTTCCCAAGATGTAAAAATCAGATACTTCAAGGTGAGAGGGACAAGGTTTAAATGAGATGTGCAGGGCAACTTTTTTTTTAATGGTGTTAAGTACCTAGAACACTCTGCTGGGGGTGGTGGTTGAAGCAAATACAATGGTGCCATTTAAGGAACGTTTTGATAGGCATATGGCTATGCAGGAAATGGGGGGATATGAATTATGTGCAGGTAGATAAGAGATGGTCTTGGCATCATGTTTGTCACAGACATTGGGAGACGAAGGGCCTGTTCTTATGCTGTACTGTTCTATGTTCTAAAATTGAATATTTATATTAAATATGGCAGGTTCACTATTTCAAATAAATCAATTATTTGTAGGCTGCAAAACTTGTCTCTGTAAACTTATGGAAACCGCTTCTGTCGCCTCCTCCATGGAGAGGCGACTTTTTCCATGTTGCTTCCCCCGTGGCTTAACATCGAGGATCGGTGCGGCCTTTCCTGGAGAAGCACCTGGGGCTTCAGCGGCGGGCACAGCGTGGACTCTCGTCGCTGAGCAGGCGAGCCCTCGGTGGGGCTCGCCGGAGGGGAGCGCTCTGTTTGCTGGCCCACGGCAGCCTGAAGCTGCGGTCTGCAGAGCTCCAGCTGGCGCGGCGTCCGCAGCCTGGGATCCCTCATTGGGGATCCGGGAGGAGAAGAAGCCACCACCGCCGGCCCGCGGCCTACTTTTACCGCGGGCGCGGTGGCAACTTACCATCAGGAGCGAGGTCCCTCGCCGGGGATCCCTGGAGGGGAGCTTCGAACGCCGGCCCTGCGGTCTGCAGTGCTTCTGGCTGCGGAGCGGCGGGAACTTTAAATCTTCGACCGCCGGCCTGCGGCCTACACGAACCTGAAGCCGCGGTCTCCGGTGGGGGAGGCACCGTTTCAGGACTTACCTGGACTTTCACTCATCTGGATGCCCGCAGCGGCGGCTGCGGATGGTTGAGGTCCCGACCACGGGGGAAAATGGAGAAGTACTGGCCAAATTTTGTGCCTTCCACCACAGTGATGAATGCTGTGGTGGATGTTTGTGTTAAATTTTTATTGTGTTTTTGTGTGTTCTTATTCATTGTACCGCTACTGGCAAATTCATTTAACTTGCACTTTATGTGCAAGTGACGAATAAAACTGATTGTATTGTATTGATTGTATACCAAACTCAATTTCATAGCATTTCAAGCAGAGTGCAGGCCACCAAACTCAATTTCACAGCATTTCAGGCAGAGTGCAGGCCCCAAACTAAATTTCACAGCATTTCAGGCAGAGTGCAGGCCACCAAACTCAATTTTACAGCATTTCAGGCAGAGTGCAGGCCACCAAACCCAATTTCACAGCATTTCAGGCAGAGTGCAGGCCACCAAATTCAATTTCACAGCATTTCGAGCAGAGTGCAGGCCACCAAATTCAATTTCACAGCTTAGAATCACAATAGATAATAGACAATAGACAATAGGTGCAGGAGTGGGCCATTCGGCCCCTCGAGCCAGCAACGCCATTCAATGTGATCATGGCTGATCATCCCCAATCAGTATCCCGTTCCTGCTTTCTCCCCATATCCCCCGACTCCACTATTTTTAAGAGCGCTGTCTAGCTCTCTCTTGAAAGCATCCAGAGAACCCGCCTCCACCACCCTCTGAGGCAGAGAATTCCACAGACTCACCACTCTCTGTGAGAAAAAGTGTTTCCTCGTCTCCGTTCTAAATGGCTTACTCCCTATTCTTAAACTGTGGCCCCTGTTTCTGGAATCCCCCAACATCGGACACATGTTTCCTGCCTCTAGCATGTCCAAACCCTTAACAATCTTATATGTTTCAATGTGATACCCTCTCATCCTTCTAAACCCCAGAGTGTACAAGCCCAGCTGCTCCATTCTCTCAGCATATGACAGTCCCGCCATCCCGGGAATTAACCTTGTAAACCTACGCTGCATTCCCTCAATAGCAAGAATGTCCTTCCTCAAATTAGGGGACCAAAACTGCACACAATGCTCCAGGTGTGGTATCACTAGGGCTCTGTACAACTGCAGAAGGACTTCTTTGCTCCTATATTCGATTCCTCTTGTTATAAAGGCCAACATGCCATTCACTTTCTTCACTGCCTGCTGTACCTGCATGCTTACTAATCACAGTTGTGGACTCTACCTCGCGATCTTCCAGAGTGACTGACTCACGTCCAGGCATCCGTGGTTTTATAGTCCTGAAACCCCGGTGTTGATTGACCGGCAAGAGGACCAATCAGCTGATCTCAAGATCTTTTAAACACTCATAACTTTTTTTATTTTTCATCGATCGGAAAAATCCTCAGGGCTGCCTCAGCGGAGGAGGACTGTGAGTAAGATGGCCAAAAATCATAGTGATTTATGGTAGTGTTTTTTTCTAAAATCAATATACAGCACAGACAGGAAGTGGTCAAGATGAGACTTTTAGTTATATAGATTTCTTGACTAGTTTGTGTGACTATTCCTTTGATTTAGACACACCCTTGGATGCTAAGAGATGACCTTGTTGAAGTCAACAGAACTTTGTCATCTCTGAATTCTTCATTTGGTGCCAGTGTACAGATCACATCAAGAATAAGATTGGGCAAAAACAGTAAGGACAGCAGTGAATCAACTGGGCTTTAGTAGCAATACATTAATTTCATGGTCACTGTTTCTGAGATTTTATTTCTCAGACAATGGTGGAGTTGAAATCTATGTTTGCTACCCATACTTCTGGATTGCTTTCCCAGTAATGTGAGCACCACATGATAATTTTCAGGAGGAATTTCTAACCCCTGGTGATCCTGGAAGTATCTCCAGTTTGGCCTTCAATACAGTGGCGCAGAGGTTGAGTTGCTGTCTTACAGTGCCAGAGACCCGGGTTCAATCCTGACAATGGTGCTGTCTGTGGGAGTTTGTACGTTCTCCTTGTGACTGTGACTTGTGTAATAGGTTTTCTTCGGGTGCTGCAATTTCCTCCCACATTCCAAAGACGTGCAGGTTTGTAAGTTAATTGGCTTCTGTAACTTGTGTGTAGCAGAAAAAGTTTCAGAGCTGCTGCAATCAACTTCTGCAATCATTGGTCTCTTAAAAAGATGCGGGTTAGCTGTAAATGTAATTGTTTCCAGGCACTTACAATATTGTCTCCCCTATGAAGACTTTGAGACAATGAATGATTAGTGATGGCAGTTCACAACAATCATGTAAGTTCGCAATTGTCACCAAATTTAATCTCAGAAATAAAAGGTTCAGGTTAATCATTTGCTGCAAAGGCTGCATCCATTTTTGATGACTATCCAATATAATATGTCACACTTGTAGTCAGTAAAGATCCAAATCAGTGCTTTTACATTTGGTAACTCCATAAGCATTGCCTTCTATTTTGAGCCCTGTGAAAAGAGTTAAGAACCCATAAATGAAAACTTTAATTGCAATCTGATCCACAATCCATATTGTGAATTTGAGAGAAATACACTTGCCTCTGTACCATTTCTAACACTCACAGTATTATTGCAGACTGTCACTTATTTGTAACCTATGTTCATCAAACATTTAGGAAGGGTAGGTCACTATTGTGCATATTTCTGCTTATTGCAAATATGTCATAATTACAGTTAAAGTCATTATCACTTGTTGTGGACTTACTCCATAATAAAAGTATTTTGTTTACAAATTTAGGAATTGAATGCAAAATATTCAATATAATTATAGAAAGATACTGTTGCTTACTCAGAGGGTTATTTTGGATCAATGTACACATTCCATAATATAAGTTTGTATTTTCTGAGTCCAAAATGTATTATGTTGAATTTTGAGCTGTAGATTTCTAAGCTTGATCAGTGAACAATGGATTCCAGTGAAAAGGCTTCTTATGATCTCTATTTAAACTATATTGCAACACACAAACACAATGTGTCATGGGATGAAAACCTTAAATAACAGCTTACACATCACTTAAGAATCTGTTCTGTTAGCTTTAACTACTCTACTACATTATGTGGTATGTACTGAAAGTGTTTTTTTATATATATTTTTGACTGGCAAGCATGTAACTAAGCTATCTCTGAAACCCTCATCAGATGGTAGGTGCTGACAGATATCAAACATTACCGTCTGGTCAGCTTATCTTATGCCCAAGCACCCAATCATCATAAAATACAGCCCACTTTGAAATGTAATAACATTAGCACCATTAAGAAATGAAACAGATAAATCTACAAAATTCTTAATTTTAAACCCTCCCGTGATAAATGTTGATGACTTACATTATGTTTATAGATTTTTCAAGATAAAATACTTTATGCAAAATGGGTTCATAATAATCCCAGACAGAAAACAAAACATATGCAGTAAGCATTCGACACTGACTCACTCTCTGCCAGATTTCCATTAGTACATAGACATAAAAAGCTTCTGAAAAGATTAATCATGACAAATCAAAATCCACAGCATTTACTTTATTTTTTAAATAATCTTATAATATTTATATCCAGTCTTACTGGCAGTGATATTCTTCCCTGTTCTTTGTTTTATTTATTGTTCCTTAGTTTCGCTTTTTAATTAATTTCCTTGTTCTCCAGTTTTTAATCTAATGTTGTTTAAGATGTTTTTTACCTTTAATGGTACAAAGGCAATGATGGAAAACAGTGGAGGCGTCCCATGTAACACTACTGCGATGCATCAATGCTGAAAGTGTACATTTTTATTTTAAAATGACCATTTTGTATTTTGATTTTGTATTTTATTATCATTAATGATTTTTGGTTTTTTTTAATATGGCATTGACTTTTCCGCTGGGGTAAAGAATCTTGGACTTCACTTACTATGTGGTACCTTGTCTAACTGGCCTTTGACATGTTAAAACATTGTCTGGGTGAAGAAGTGATAGAAAATAAGGATCTCACACCCGTTCTGAGCATTTGCCAGTTGGTGATGCAGGCTGATTCTATTTTCACCATCAACTGTGCTGGTTTGAATTGGATCCATGCAAGATAATATAAATGATAGTTCTGATTTTCTACAAGTCTCTCAGCACTCAAAAATGCAGGCACCGTGGAATAAAATTATCATAGGTATGGAATATCATCAATGTTATTTGGTTGACAGCAAGATTGTGGTCAAAAACCACCTGGTTGTTAATGGAGTGTTCATGTTCATATATGTATGAGGACTGTTGTAACATTATGCTGGAGTCCTACAGGCCACATTGGTATTTTCTATCCTACACAGCATACGTGGAAAACATGCTTGGTTATATAGCTATATGGCCTTTCCCTGTGGTAATACCTATCCCTTGGGAAGGTGATAAAGATGTGTCTTCCGTCAAACATGGTCTCAGTCATTGAAATGCAGGATTGAGTTGCAGATTTTATTTTCAACAGAAAAATGTCCCTTGTGATAGTTTGATAGGATCCTGTTGCAGAGTTGCCTAATTTAGAGGTGACCTTGATATCAAAGAGCTATTACAATTGTTGGCTGCAGCAGATGACTAGTTTGAGTCACTATATTTGTAAATAAAAATATAGATAGTCTCCGATGTCATGACCAGGAAGCTCTGAACTCAGTAAACATGATGATACGGCAGATTTTATCTGAGGTGGTTTTGAATAGGTTGTAAGAAAATAGGGCCAGCATCATCTTGCTAAACTGCGTAGATGAAACAACTAAGAAATTGGACATCATAGTGTCATAGAATCATCAAGTCATACATAACAGCAACAGGCCCATCGGCCCAACTGGTAGGTATGTTACAATACTTACCTTCAGCGACGCTGCAATTCTGCCACTGGACGTGTACGCGATTTTGGCGCGTTTGGGGGGGGGGGGCAGGGTTAAAACGCGTTTTTTTTCTGACCTGGTCCTGAATTATATTTTGTTGAAGTGCAAGATGTTGCTAAAGAATCGTTACGACGGCCGTTCTGTGTGTTTTTAAAAAAAATTCGCCCGACAAGTTAATCGCTGGAGTTATTTTAAAATCAGCTTCTGAAGCCGTCAATGCCGACAACGGGGCCGGATTTTATGTAGGGGACAGGTAAAAGAAAGTAATTTATTTTTATGTATAAAAGTGTTTCTTAAGATGTATTTAATTCACATTTTAAGTTGCGAAACGGTGATTTTTTCCCCGAACGAACCGGCAGTGTATTTGCTGCCGATATGGGGACTAAATCACCGCAACCTCAATGTTCCAAATGGTTCCGTTCCAGAAAATCTCACTCGCAAGCTGATTTAAATGGCCATTAATTTACAGGTATTAAACATTAAATTCCTTCCATTTGGCCTATAAACCCATGACAATGAGATTTTAAAATTATGTTATATTCTGAATTCTTGTGTGAATGTTATTTGGACACTTAGGCTATTTAAAAATGTTAATCTATTCTTAAGAAATGGATAGATGTTTAGATCTAGTAATTGAAATTTGTAATTAGCTACAATTAGGTAACTAACTAACTATATGCTTTAATTTCAAGTCATCTAAGTAAGATTGTTCATATTTGTTTCAGAATGCTTCAATCTATATTAACTGAAAATTTCTTTCAGTTCTCTTAAATTTTAAGAAAGTTATGGGCTTTTAAATGTTCTCGATCACAGCTTTTGTGTTAAGTCAATGAAAATGCAATAGGGAACAAGATGCCAATTTCTGAGTATGAAAATGGCCATAACCTTTTTAATACTGAAGATATGAAAGTGAATTAGGTGTCAAATTAAACTTCTTTTTATGCTTTATCTGATGGGATAAATTAAAGACTTGATTTTTAAAATCTCAAAATGTTGTAACATTGCTATAGTAAGTGCGTGAGAGAGTGATCAAGAGAGATCCGTAGAAACGTAAAACCTGAAAAAGAGATTTAAAAAAAAGGATCAAGGAGAAACCCCCCCCCCAAAAAAAAAACAAGAAACAAAAAAGAAAGAAAAGATATAAGAAAGTAAAATAAGATGTCTTCTTTGAATTCTATGGGATTTATAGTCCCATATAAAGTTGCTGCATTTTAAAGGCAGTTTAGTAATTCTAAAATGATCATCTTAAATTGCGTATTAACTCTAGGACAGAAACACATTCAAACCTGATCTTGAGCAATTCATGATGATGGAAGCAATGACACTGATATTCAATGTTGACTGTCACAAACATACAGCATTAAACATTCTACATGTAAACTCACAGTAAGGTAGTGTTGGATGTGAAGCCATTCTCCTGGCATTATTCATATTCCTCTTTATCATCTGTCAAAGTGAATACTGCATGTTATACTCACAATATTTACAGTGTATTACTTCAGTGACTTTGATGCTCAGCTAATACAAATAAAACAGGAATATTGATAAAGAATTCATCCTTGATTGCCTGCACAACCTGCCACTCATCATGTACTATTTGCTTTGAAGTTGAACTATTAAGCACATTTCTATGATAGTTATTTCCTAATTAAATCTAGCCAAATATTTTACTTCCTTAAACAAAAATACACTATATGGGATTGTATTATTTGCTACATAATGTATTATATCCAGTTCCCTCCATAATGTTTGGGACAAAGACCCATGATTTATTTATTTGCCAATGTACTCCACAATTTGAGATTTATAGACAATAGGTGCAGGAGTAGGCCATTTGGCCCTTTGAGCCAAAAACCACCATTCAATGTGATCATGGCTGATATATTTGTAACATTAAAAAAAATCATATGTGGTTAAAATGCACATTGGCAGATTTTAATAAAGGCCATTTTTATACATTTTGGTTTCACCATGTAGATTACAGCAGTGTTTATACATAGTCCCCCCATTTCAGGGCACCATAATGTTTAGGACACAGCAATGTCATGGAAATGAAAGTAGTCAAGTTTAGTATTTTGTTGCTACCCTTTGCATGCAATGACTGCTTGAAGTCTGCGATTCATGCACATCACCAGTTGCTTGGGTGTCTTCTCTGGTGATGCTCTGCCAGGCCTGTATTGCAGCCTCTTTAGCTTATGCTTGTTTTAGGGGCTAGTCCCCTTCAGTTTTCTCTTCAGCATATAAAGGCATGCTCAATTGGGTTCAGATCAGGTGATTGACTTGGCCACTCAAGAATTGACAATTTTTTTAGCTTTGTAAAACTCCTTTGTTGCTTTAGCAGTATGTTTGGGATCATTGTCTTGCTGTAGAATGAACCTGCCGGCCAGTTTTGAGGCATTTGTTTGAACTTGAGCAGATAGGGTGTGTCTATACACTTCAGAATTCATCATACTACTACCATCAGCAGTTAACATCAATGAAGATAAGTGAGCCTAGTACCTAGTACCAATTTAGCAGCCATACGTGCCCAAGCCTTAGCACCCCCACCACCGTATTTCACAGATTAGGTGGTATGCTTTGGATCTTGGGCAGTTCCTTCTCTCCTCCATACTTCGTCTTGGCTTCACTCTGATATAGTTAATCTTCGTTTCATCTGTCCACAGCGGTAGGAGATTGCAACCTTCACGTGGTCCACCCTGTTTCGACTAATGCAATCAACCCGATGTGCACAAATACCATATGCAAGAAGAATCTGTCCACAAGACCTTTTTTCTAGAACTGTGGTTGCTCTTTTAAGTACTTCTTGGCAAACTGTAATCTGGCCATCCTATTTTTGCAGCTAACCAGTGGTTTGCATCTTGCAGTGTAGCCTCCTGTATTTCTGTTCCTGAAGTCTTCTGCAGATAGTGGTCATTGACAAATCCACACCTGACTCCTGAAGAGTTTTTCTGACTTGTCAGACAGGTGTTTGGGGATTTTTTTTAATTATGGAGAGAATTCTTCTGTCATCAGCTGTGGAGGTCTTCCTTGGCCTGCCAGTCCTTTTCCGATTAGTAAGGTCACCAGTGTTCTCTTTCTTCTTAATGGTGTAAGGTACAGTTGATTTTGGTAAGCCTAAGGTTTGGCTGATGTCTCCCACAGTTTATTCTTGTTTCTTAGTCTCATAATGGCTTCTTTGACTTTCACACTGGCACAACTTTGGGGCCTCATGTTGATAAACAGCAAAGAAGTTCCCAAAGGTGATGGAAAGACTAGGTGCTGAAAGCTCTCTTATACCTGCATAAAGGAGGCAATTAAACATACCCGAGCAATTACAAATGCCTGTGACGCCATGTGTCCCAAACATTATGGTGCCCTGAAATGAGGGGACTATGAATAAACATAGCTGTAATTTCTACATGGTGAAACCAAAATGTATAAAACTGACAATGTGCACTTTAACCACATGTGATTTTTTCTATTACAAATCTCAAATTGTGGAGTACAGAGGCAAATAAATAATTGATAGGTCTTTGTCCCAAACATTATGGAGGGCACTGTATAATTTCTGCTTAACTATATGGAGCCAAATACAAACAACATGTTGCAAACTGCAGAGTTTATGCACAACAACATTGTTTCTCACCATTTCAATCATGAGAAAGGCCTGCCAGGTGCAGCAAAACATGCCTAATAAAAGGTTAAATTTATGATAAACATGGAGACACATGAACAATAAACTAACAAAACATAGGAGCTTGCAGAGTGATGACATATGATTCAAGATTATTGGCTTCATAACATGGAGTACAGTCAAAGTACTTCTTGCACAATATCCTCAATTTTGCTACAGTGCAGCTTATTAGAATCCGAGTCTTACAGCACAGAAACAGGCCCTTCAACCCAACTAGCCCAGTGTCCAAGATGCTCCATTTATACCAGTCCCACCTGCCTGCTAAAGACTCAAAGGGACAGTGCCCTGATGCCCTGTCTCAACTTCCGCATAACAGCCTGATTATACGGCGTGGCTTTTGGTTCTAAAATTATTTAAGATCCTATCACTTTGTCCAGGTGAGAGTATCAAAAGAGCCAACGTGAGCAAAGAGAGCAGCTTTGAAATGAGAGTTTCCTTTTGGCGGGTCTGCTAAAAATATGCTGCATATTGCACTAATGTCCACTGTTGTGAAATTGGGCAAAATATATTCAATTTGACACTGTACTATTTCATGCATTAAAATGGAACGTGCTGTAAAGTGGGCTCAAGCAGCTATGCAGGTAAACAGAGCTGCACTTAAGAGGCTCTTTGTGGCAGCCACAGTATAATGGCAAAAAAATGAAGGACAAGGTGAAGAAAGCGTTATGGTGCTCTCCAGTGTATTTGGATATCCAGAATGACAATGAATTGGCCTGACTAACCTCCCTCGCAATGAGCTATTGTGAGTCATTATTGGTCTAGGGACCAGTAATCACAAGAATGCATCTCAGCATGAAATTTTTTTAAATTGTCTGGTGTTAGTGAATGGAGCGCCAGAAAATTACTTAATATACTGCTGATCACTGAAAAGTCAGGCTGGCAGGTCCTATTTGCAAGTCATGAATATCTCAGTTAATAGCAGTTTTATTTCATTTAATAGCATTCATTTCTGTATGCTTTGACTAAAAGCTCGAGTTTTTATTGGCAGTATTGAAAAATATTCCTTGTGCAATATGATGTCATTAATTGCAAATGACATTCACACTAAAACAAATTATTACCGAAGGACCTAGGCCAATTTCCTATTGATTGATAATTGATTACCAAGTGATCAGTGGGATGAATGTGGAGAAAGTGACTTACATGGCAGGTTGCAAGCAAAAATGTGTGCAAAAGGTCTAAGCAGATCTGTTTTTCTGATCAATAGAAGTAACCTACTATGACAATTGAACATCTTCATGGCCACTTTTATAGGCGCAAACCTTTTATTTACACCATACAAATTCTCAATCTGCCATGTTGAAATTGAATTCATATAGTGTACTCTGGTTCAGACCTCAGCATTAGACATGCAGCAATGTATTGTCCTAGCTAATAATTTTATACTTAAAGGAAGCAAACTGAATTATGAATTCATAGAAACATAGGAAATAGGTGCAGGACTAGGCCATTCGGCCCTTCACTGCTCACAAAACAAATTTACATCTATAAAGTCTCAAAGTTATGCTACATTTAAGTGTCTTATTGTCCTTATTAAGGCCACAGAACCCCCCCACCCCCCCCAGAAATGATGTCCATGAAGTGAAAGTAGTTTAGGCAAAATGCTAACTGACTGTAGATGAACAAATACCAAACATTCACCAGCTTTCAGTCATGCTCAGAGAGGCTGTCAACTTACCTCTTTTATTGAAAAACCTTTTCTGGTGCCATCAAACTTAGCTGAATTGTCTTTAATATTCAAAGATAAGCAACAGGGGAATATGCATGTAAGGAAAATAAAAATGCACAGAAACATATATTTGCTGTAAAGTGAATTGAGAAATTAAGGGAAGCAGTTCAAGCTGCATATGGCTGGAAAATTAAAAGAAAACAGAATGTGCTGGTGATACTCAGGTTGATGACCTTTCATTAGATGTGAAATGTTAACCGTTTCTGATTCCACAGATGCAACCTGATCTACTGAGTATATCCAACATTTTTCTGCTTTTATTTTATGATTGAAAGCAGCATGCTTCGAAATTTTTGCAATCCTTGTAAAAGGAAAGAAAGGAGCAAGGTGAAGATTTTTTTTTTTTTTTTTAAAGGCGTTAAATGCCAAGTTAAGCTCAATTCATGTTGCTCAGTAAAATTGATACTGTATACCACTATTGTTGGAAGTTTTTTCTGGCTTCAAAAATGTAGTTCCTACTCGGCTAGTTTTTCTTTGAATATTATCTAATCTGAGTGGATTCTGATGCACAAAATAGGTAGGGAGGGGGGAAAACTTAAAGTTACTCCTTCCAAAAGAAATGATACTCCGCAATGTAACATAAATGCCTGTCACCACCAGGAATTAAGTTGTGGAACTACTGCTACAAATCATTGAAAATCTTAGTTATAGAGTAATGAATGCCCTCATTAAATTTGTCTAAAACAACAAAGGGTGCTATTAAAACATCTTAGAATGTGCTGCTATCATTGATTTCGAGGAAGAACAATGTTTGGAAATCAACAAAACTGCAGTTGCTAGGAATCTGAAATAAAAACAGAAATTGCTAGAAACATTCAGCATATTAAGTTGGACCTGGAGAAAGAGAAACGCAGACCATTCAGAAAGAGGGAAAGAGATAAAAGGTAATTTTAAGTTATTGTAAAGATGGCAAGAGGAATGGAAACAACAAAGATAATTACTATGATAGGCTAAAACCAGGTATAATGGATTAAAGGGGCAATTAATAAACCAGAACAATTTCTGGTCTAGTTTAATCAATTTCTTATCATCAGGCTTCAGGAAATAAGGGTATTTATAATATATTTGCTTCAGCTGAATGTGTTAATGTGACTTGTATTATGATGCATCACACAACAAAAGGAGACCATTCAGTATGACCATGATGAACTTACGTAGACACTGGCAAAAAAGTCAAATTAACATGACTTGCATATAATGATTATTCTGGTATCAATTTATCCATCCTTAGATGGAGCACACAAGCTCCAGAAAATACTGAATCAGAACCACAGACTCTTCTCTTATTTTGCCTAGCCATAAAGAAAGCTCCTGGAAGTGTGAGATTCTCTTCATTGCAGTAAAGAAATCCTTTTTAATATCCATGTCAAGCAATGTTCTTTACTGGTCAGATCCTAGTGAGGGATCAAATGGCAAGAATGGAACCTTTCCTTGCTATTCAACCAAATTCAATTACCATCACTGGAAAATATTTAGAGCTGAGCAGACTAGGATCCTAAAATCCATGGTGTACAATAATTTTAAAATCATTGATCTAAGTTCAAACAAAGTTATTAGTTTCTGCAGACCGAATGGCTTCAACAATCTGATTACATTTTTGCACAAATTTCCCAAATGTAACTATTTAGCTTGAGACTCTTCACTGCAGAGAAGCTCGGTGGCAAAGTTACAAGTTTGATACCTTTATATATAGCTAGAGATGCTGCTTGTAAATTTAATCCACCATCAATTAGAATAGGTTTTATAAATGGCATCTTAACCAAAACAGATGTGATAAGATTTAAAAAAGTGTAATTTCCCTTGCGTGCAGCACAGCAGTCACTCAAGAAGAATAGTGCTGCCAGCTTTCTTTATTTCTTCAACTAAAAGTTAGATAAGGATGCTAAATGGAATTCCTGTAGCTAACAAGATTAAAACATTTGTATAATATGATGACTACATTTTCTTCTGTATTTTTAACAATCATTTAGTACTATTTTGCGAATTGAAGCTTCACAAGTAGTTTATTAATAGTTAAACCTAAATATAAACTCACCACAGATGCTCCTCTTCCAGTCTGTGTGCTGCCTAACCATGGCATGTTTATAGGGATGCCAGGAACACTGGGGGTATATGGAGTGCTGCACTGCAAATCACCAAAATCCTCTCTCGCATGAACCACCAGGAATTCATCTGATCTGCAAGCAAATATAAATGAACGAGAACATTAAAACAAAGATAAAATGTTCCATAATCAGCGGCAAGTATTTAATTGATGGCTAGGATTCAAATTACATGTGTGTTATATTGGCCAATGCTGCTTGGCTCTATGCTATCGATTGTATAGAACGTAAGACTAATACACCAAATTATGTTCTACATTGCTTTTAATCTACAACACTGCCATCAACCAGCAAAGTGACCCATTATATAAATTGAAGTTTCTGCCTTTACCCACCTATTTTCTTTCAAAGGAAGACTTTTACTCCAGAAACACCAGTTGTCTATCCTAAAGTAGCATTCTATGGTTGTTGAGAAATTATTACTAGCATTTCTGTCATCAAACACACTTTTTGCAGCAACTACAAGGTATTTGAAAAGACATCCATCCATTTATAATGTAATTTCCCCATAACAATATCTCAAAGCACAATTTGAAGCAGCTTTTGGAGGTCATCACATCAGAAATTAATAAATTAAAACAGTGGTTTGATGGCAATAAATTGTCTTTAAATTTAAGCAAAACAAAGATTATGCTACTTGGAAAACATAAAACAAACCCTCAAGTACAATTGATAATAGATAACACAAGTATAGAAAGAGTATACGAAAATAAATTTCTTGGTGTGATCTTAGACCACAAAATCTGCTGGAAACCACATATAAACCACGTCAAAGCAAAACTGGCAAAGTCTATAGCAATATTGGGAAAATCAAGATACATTCTGGACCATTTCGGACACATACGATTCATTTATTGATAAATATTGTTTATGACACTTTATAAATATTCTTGTTTTGTTTTTTTGTATGCTGTTTCACACTTGCTTTTTATTTTTTATTCTGTTCGAAATAAAGAATTAAATAAATAAATAAACAACGTTCCTTGCATCTGAAGCATAACTTACTTCTCTTTGCATTTCAGCCCTCTTTTGTTAAAGGTCAAAATGCCATTAGTTCTAATGATGGGTTACATATGCCGACTAACCTTAGGATTAGGTTTATTATTGTCATATGCACCAAAGTACAGTGAATAGCTTTGTTTTATAGTCTGTCCAATCAAATCAATAATACTATACATAACTACAATCAAATGAAACTCAAGTATAATAGGTTGAGCAAAAGGAAGGACACAGAGGGCAGAATATAGTTCACAACATTATAGCGCAACAGATCCAGAGACAAAGTCCAATGTCCTCACTGACGAGAATCAAATTGTCCCTTGTCTTATGGAAGGGCCGTTCAGAAGTGTGATAACAGAAGTAATTTGCCTACTTGGATTTCAAATCTTTCTGCCTCCCCT
This sequence comes from Amblyraja radiata, assembly GCF_010909765.2. Lineage (NCBI taxonomy): Eukaryota > Metazoa > Chordata > Chondrichthyes > Rajiformes > Rajidae > Amblyraja > Amblyraja radiata. Next base: position 25,544,312 of record NC_045958.1, on the reverse strand, counting down.
GCTCCTTATTCCTTATAATTTAGAAAAAAATGATTTGAATCCACTGTTCGAGTTATCTAGTTTGAACTTTAAATAATTAAAACTATATCTGTCCAATTACACATTATTCCAATTGTACAATTGGTATTACTCATTACTCCTGTACAATTTGCAAATTTAGACATCTGAAGCTCATCCTGGATTTATGTAGGTCCATTCATGATCTCAGGCTGTCCAAATATCGCTATTTATACGGTGAAAAGGTGAAGCATGGAATAGCGAATACCAACATACGGCCAGTCATTAAATTAATCTGCTTTTTAAATGTTAGACTAATCAAACAATTTTCAATCCAACTTTGAAAAAGGTTAATATTCCTTGTTTGGAATCTTATCCAATTGCTGTCTGGAAAGCCTTATAAGATAACAGCTGCAACCAGTCTCCTATAAAACTAATAAAAGACACAATTAAAATATTCAAATAAACTAGCCCGACATGACTTACTATTAACAAATCTATACTCAACCTAATTTTTTATACATAACTTTGGTATTAACTATTGAGTATATGCATTTTAAACAAAAATATTTTTCTCTTTCTCTTGATGAGTCAAACCCACATTGTCTTAAGGGTTGCAGACGTTCAGCCAAACACTGACATGAAACTGTTTGAAAGGATGTCATTCCAGCTGAAGAACTGTTTCATAAATGCCAGGAACTAATCTCTGCTTAATGTACATAGAGATTTCTGTTATTTTGTAGCTGAATGTTAATAGTTTATTTTACCATTGGGGGTAAAATAAACCATAAATAACGTCCCTGAGGACGTGGGGTGCCAAGCGAGTAGTGAGAACCAGGAACTTGTGGTTTTCAATATTAAAAAATAATACTTGGAAAATTATTGGTTTATTATTGTCAAGTGTAGTGAAAAACTTTGTTTTGTGTGCTCTGCAAGAAAATCATCTATGTGATTACAATCAAATCATATGAGGAACACCAGGCTGTGCAAAAAGAGAAAGGAAGCACAGAATATAATATTATACACAATGGCAGGGAGCTACAGAGAATGTGCTAATAAAAAAAGTGCAAGGGCTGCAACAAGGTAGGTTGGAAGATCAAGAATATATCTCTTAGGTTATGAGAGGAATGTTCAAGAGTCTGATAACTTCACCACTATTGATACAGACTGGGGCTTGTTCTCCACCCTAATGTCTAACACCTTTGTTTTGCTGACATTGAGAAAGAATTACTGTCTTGGCACCATCTTCTATCTTTGGTTCTCCGTCCCGTCATTGTTCAAAATCTGGCCTACAATGGCAGAGTCATCTGCAAACTTATAGAGCTATCGCAGAATTTAACTATACAGTCATGGGTGCATAGGGAGTATAATAAGGGGCTGAGAAAGCAGCCTTGCGAGGTGTTGAGAATTATCATGGAGGTTGTTTTGTCACCTCTTCTTACTGATTGTGGTCTATTGGACAGTAAGTCAATGATCCAGTTGTAATTAACACATAATTGAATGCAAAATGAGGTAAATGAAAATATATATATTTTTTTAAGTGTCACAAATATCAAGTAGACAATCAGGTGGTTTTACAATCCAAATCTTTTTTAGGAATTATACTTGATGCTTCCTGATTGAATCAATTATAAAGCAAAAAATCAACTAGACTCTCACTTTTCATACCCTTTTGAATCCTGTTCAAATTCATCTTCAATCCAAGCATAAATCTGGGTCGCCAAGATTGCAGAAACATCCAGCTCTTGGATATCATGGCTGGTGGCGATCGCAACGCAATTCCGATTAGCCTGAGAAATTAGCAGAAAAATAAATCTTAAGTTTCAACGCCACTAACTGGGTAAAATAACTGACAAATATTTCAACACAATGCAAAGAGCCAATTCCATTAAATGCTCAGTAGATTAATACTATTCCAAAAATTCTGTTTAATTTTCAATTGGAAAGAACGTTATTTAAATTGAAATTCAAGGCATACCTTATTTATTGCGAATGCTGTAATGATGTCCGATTCTTTGTGAACAATCCTCGCTCTACCACCAGGATAACCAGCATCTGTTTCCACCTTTATAAAGTAGAACCAAAAAATTTGGTAAGACGCATTAAAGTAGCTATTTTGCTTTCCATGGTGCAGGAGCACAATCAAACATTAGAACTGCACAGCAAAAAGAAATCCATCTAATGCTTTTCTCAGAAATTAACCTTCAGCAATTTTGCCCGCACAAGATTGAAAAGCTTTTATTGCACCAATGACATCATGGAATGAAGCAACATCATACAGATTGAATTTTGATAATTTCATATAATATTGGTATCCTAGGCACAATTATGCATTTTAGCAAGGAGGTCTTCGTTTCAACTTTTGTGCAACATTAAATTTATGTTTTGAAGCTTGCATTAAGAGTAAATAATACTAACTTGTTATTGACCATCAGATGTATCATTGCAAAAATGAAACATTTCAATCAGAGACTGAGTAATGAGAAACAAAATGAATATCACTGAGAAACTATTAACTCATTAGGAAGCAAAAAAACCCCATAGTAATCTCCACGGTAAGCTTGGATCTAATAATTCTACACCCAATCGTATGTTTAATAGTTTAGTTTCAGAATCATTCATTTATAATGATTCCTTTATTAAAGATGGATATTTAATGGAGCAATCACCAATGGTAGGGGAAAGAGCCAGTGAGAGTGACTTAAAGTTTAATCAAAAGGATAGTTTCGAATAAGTTGTTCGGAAATAGGGGCACAAAAATATTAAAAGAGTTTCAAATGGGTCAAACTAACTAAAGAGACTGTAAACAATCGTGGGGTTGGGAGAAGAAAGGATATATACTAGGGCTGGGTAAGAACAACAGACTATAGGACTGGATGCAGGACTGGTGGAAATTGCAACGGCATAATGGGAAAATGTCTTGGGGACTAAAATTAGAATTTTGCTGAGTAACTGAGTCAGAGTTAAATGACAGATCTAAGGTGAAAGAAGATCAGGAGAGGTATAGCTGACAGTCGTGGCCAGATGATTAAGAATATGATGGTTTTGTGGTTCAGTTGCTGGAATGGTATGGAGAAACAACTGATGACCTAGAAACAAGCGTTTAAAATCCCACCCCACCACCAAGGTATTTAAATTCAAGTGGTTAAATCTGGAATAAGGCTTGCAGATAGGTCTTGATAATAATGCACATGACAGACTGATCAGCAAAGTTAAAACATATGACACAAAAAGGGACATTAATAGCATGGATATTAAGTTGGCTAAGTAACCGACACGTCATGATGAACGAAGGTGGTGAACAGTGGAATCTCACAGCTATTTGTGCTAGGGCTGGAAAAATCTGGACTTAGATGCGAAGCACAATTTTACAATGTCTAAATTTGAAGCTATCAAAAGTTTTTGCAGTTTTATAAAATGCAAGGAGGATAATGAAAAATTGCTGTAGGAATTAAACAACCTACTCGTGTGGGCAGACTCATACCGGATGAAGGTTAATACAGAGAAAACGGAGGTGATGTATTTTGGTAGGAATATGAAGGAGAATAAAATTTCTATTCTTAAAAGCGGTGCAGGAACAGAGAGGCCAGGGGATAAGGGAGCTCAAGTCAATGAAAATACCAGTGTAGCTGAAAGAATGGGTAATTAGACATTTTAGGTGTTATCAATTGAGCCAAAGAACATTAAAGCAGGAAGTCATGCTTAATGCAATACAGGTGCAGCCTCAATCGTATATTGTCTTCAGTTCTGGTCTCCTTAATGATAAAAATGGCATGAAAGCATCTGATAGGGTTCAGATAAGAGGTATGAAAATGGTTCCTGGGATGACGGGCTACAGTTACAAGGTTCGAGAAACTGTGACTGTTACTCAAGGTGAGATGTGATGAGCATATGAAATGAGGAGTGGATGAAGAAAGAAGCTCCATTTAATGAAGGGTTGAAGACTAAAACTCACAGGTATGAAATAAAGTAACAGGGAAGTAAACGAGACCTGAAGATTTTTGGTTGCTTTATGCAAAATATTGTTGAAATCTTGAATACATTGCCGACAAATATGGCGGATGCAGATTCTATTATCACTTTCAAGAGGAACTTGGATAATTATATAAAGAGAACATTGCCACATTATGTAAACCAGTGGAGATATGAAAGGCTGAGTGACCTTCTGTGCCTCAACCATTCTATGATTCTTTGAGAACCAAAGAAATTGGCAGATGAGAAGGTCATTTTGCCCCTCAAATCTGTTCCACCATTCAGTAGCATTGTGGTTGATCTTCTACCTGCATTTATCTTTTATTTCCTCAGTATCTAAAAAGCTATTAACACCTGCTTTCAATATATTCTATGACCGAGCCTCCATAGCCTTGCCGGGTAAAACATTTCAAAGACTCATTCTGCAATGTATGAAGAAATAGCCTCTCATCTTGGTTCTAAATTGTGAACATCTTATTTGGATACCATCACCCTTAGTTTTAGACACCATCCTCATATCTGTCCTGTCACACCAATTGTGAATTTTGTACATTTCTATGAAGTCAACTCATTCTTTTAAATTCGATCTCGTTTGCGAAATATCTTCTTGTCCATCAAATAATAAAACGTTTGTATCAAAACACTGGCTTTTGAACCACTGGATTGTCAGAAAGACCCACATCTGGTACTAATATCTTTCAGGGAGAAAATCTTACATCTTGTCCAGTCCAGGTGCTCTATGACTCTAGACAATACATTTACTCTCAACAACTTTAAAATCCAACACCAGATCCTACAATAGAGGAAGAACTCATTCAATACCTCAAAACATGTGTCCCATGAGCAAGTGAGATGGAGTTTACAATTCAATACATCATGCTGCTAGCTACCAGTATTATGGATATTATCACAAAGGCCTTCAACTATGCCATTCTTGTTCAAGAATAACTTATTTAACCCCTCTAACAGATGGTACAGTAAAACCAAATACTCAATGGTACTTTGCACAAACTTTGTAACTGCTCCAGATGAATGCAATGTTTACACTGTTGGTTTACAACTGCATGAGCTGTAACACCTGTCCTTACACCACCTCTCTCACTTCCATCCAGGGATCCCAGTAGCCCTTTCAGATGAGACAGAGAGCCATGTGCACCTCTTCCAACCTTGTTTACTGCATCCAATGCTCCTGATGTGGCCTTTTTTGCCTCGGCAAAATCAAGCACAGAGTAAGCAACCATTTTGCTGAACACATGTGCCCTGTGCCAAGGCCTGCTGGAGCTCCTGATTGATAATCACTTTAACACCCCTTCCCAACCTTCCCTGACCATTCTATCCTCATCCTCCACAAATGGAAAGTGAGGCCACACACAACCGTGCAGAACATCACCTCATATTCTACTTGGGTAGCCCAACAGTATGAACACTGAATTCTCCAATTTCAACTAATACCCACCTATCACCTCTCTCTTTCACTGCCCCTCCATTCCGTTACAAATATTTGTCTCCCACCATCCGAGTCACCCTGCTTCTTTTCCCTCCTCCCATCCCCAAGTCCCATTATTCCCTATTATCCCCCCTTCTTTCTCCCACCCCTGACCACTTCCTATCCATAGAAACATAGAAAATAGGTGCAGGAGTAGGCAATTCGGCCCTTCGAGCCTGCACCGCCATTCAATATGATCATGGCTGATCATCCAACTCAGTATCCTGTTCCTGCCTTCTCTCCATACCCCCTGATCCCTTTAGCCACAAGGGCCATATCTAACTCCCTCTTAAATATAGCCAATGAACTGGCCTCAACTACCTTCTGCGGCAGAGAATTCCAGAGATTCATCACTCTCTGTGTGAAAAAAGTTTTCCTCATCTCGGTCCTAAAAGATTTCCCCTTTATCCTTAAACTGTGACCCCTTGTTCTGGACTTCCCCAACATCGGGAACAATCTTCCTGCATCTAGCCTGTCCAACCCCTTAAGAATTTTGTACGTTTCTATAAGATCCCCCCTCAATCTTCTAAATTCTAGCGAGTACAAACCGAGTCTATCCAGTCTTTCTTCATATGAAAGTCCTGACATCCCAGGAATCAGTCTGGTGAACCTTCTCTGTACTCCCTCTATGGCAAGAATGTCTTTCCTCAGATTAGGAGACCAAAACTGTACGCAATACTCCAGGTGTGGTCTCACCAAGCCATATTCCTCCCTTTAAATTTACATTTCATTCCTCATCTTCTATCATTTTGTCTCCTTCTCACCAACAGGCTTTGTCACTTAATTCACCTGTCACACAAGGAATAGGTGATGTTTCGGGTCGAGACCCTTCTTCAGACTTAAGATGGGTCTCGACCCGAAACATCACCTATTCCTGTTCTCCAGTGGTGTTGTCTGACGCGCTAAGTTACTCCAGTATTTTGTGTCTATCATCCACCTATCACTTTCCCAGGTTTGCCCCACCCAAACGTCAGCGTTCTTCCCCTCACCCCCTCTTCCATAAGTCTGAAGAAATGGCCTTGCTTGAAACATCGTCTGTCCATTCTCTCCATAGATGCTGTCAAACTCACTGCATTCCTCCAGCACTTTGTTTTTTTTGCTTCATTGTACTTCAGTGTTCTCTGTAAATTAGCAGGTACTCTAACCCCAATATTTTCCACCTGTCCGTGTCACCAGATCTTTGGAAACTTAAAATCGTGACCGTTAAGTGACGAGTTTAAGGTAAGGAGTTGGTTATCCAGTCTAGAATCAGTCCAATACAAGATGACAAAGATGCTTTATTTTTTTAAAACAGGCAACTTTATGTCTACTTTTCCAATAAAGAGAGATATTATCCAGCATTCAAAGTAGCAGTTGGGGGATTTTATTCCGAAAAACAATGTTTATTCCAACCAACAAATGTGCCCTCTCATTATACATCTTTAATTCTTATTTTTTTAATTCTAAATGAAACACGTTCGAAACCAAAAAAGTTTACTTCATGGTAAAAGTGCAATGGTAAAACTAACCCCTTGTCTTCTTATTCCCAGTTTGCTACACAGCACATTAAAAAAAATAGATTTGAACATTCACATGCTGTTACCCTCTTAGGTTATGGAGTGCATGAAAAGTATTTCCCTTGCTGGAGCTTACTCTTAGATTTACACTCTTCTTTACTCTATCTAATTACCTTAGACGAGATGTCAACATTGCATTAAAGCAGAGAGCATTTTCAGGAGAGAATGCTATATTTGGTGCCAAAGCTGATTATGAACAGTGGAGCTGTACCTTGTTGATGCTAGGTTCCTCCGTCATAGAATTTCTGACTTTTTCATTGGAGTTGTCTACTGACTACATCACAGAACAAAGAACAGCCACAACACAATGGTTTAAAAAAAAGAGATGAATTAAAGCATGAGTTAGAAAACATTGTTAGAGATTTAGCTCTGTCGTTAACATGAAAAACAATTACTGGTCCTAAAATAGGCATCACATCTAAAAACAGCACTGGTATTTCTCCTATCCAAATATCTTATGAAGACTAAACTCAAGGAATATCAAAATATTTTTCATGATAATGTTAACAGAATTATATTAAATATTTGGGATTTTTTCCCTTAAACTCAATTAAAATAGGGTTTTGTAATCTAAGGGATTCAACTTATTTATATTTGAATAGAAGATTGCCAGGTGAAACTGAAGGTAAACTAGTTTAAGGTAATACAACTTAGATAAATAAGCAAAAATCAATATCTCACTTCTTTATGTCAAACTAAGAATGGGGCGAATGCAGGTGATGTATCAGCTGGAAATTTAATAAATGTAATTTACATTAAATAAATATGAAGCAATATAAGAGAAAGAAAAAAGCAAATACAGTGGAAATGCACGGTAAAATTATCACATCAATAGCAAGACGATGAAAGGTATTAAAAAGTCAGACTTACTGTACTTTACCTTCTTTGAAACAAAATTTGAAATACACGATCAATCAATCTTTAAAAGACATATTGAAGTCCATTGTTGTTGGAACATTTATGGAGCTGACCAATTATTGATGGTAGACTATTATTGATGGAGTCAGCAAGGGGCAGAAAATATTCGAAAGAAAATGGTAGAAACAAATTTCCCCTTTTAATTTCCCATCATCTTCAACTGCAATTATTTTCTATCCTTCAAATTTATCACTGAGGTGATATATTTCAAGGATAGAAAAAAATTGCAGTTGAAGATGATGGGAAATTAAAAGGGGAAAAATAAAAAGTCACTTTTTGTCTTGTATACAAAGGAGGAGAGATATTTTAGGAGGACGTTTTGGTCAATGATATCAAAGACCAAAGACTGATAATGCATTCCAAAGGCAAAGTTGACTGTCATTTAAAATGCAGCCAGAAAGGAAAGCGGTCTAGATAACACTGGAAATGGAAACAGGTAAAATACAAAATAAATAGAGAAACATGTAGATTTGTGGTAATTATCCAACCACCGATAATATGTACAAAACATGAAAATTATCAGTTATAAACAGAAAAGAATAACACTTTAAACTTTGTAATTGTTATAATACAGACCTCATTTGGACATCTTTTTTTGGTGAAAATATTTCTAATGAAAGTCTCTTGCACCTCTTCCTGTTTCACAAGATACTGCCAAAGTCTTTTAACTGGAAGTGCAGTATGGTGTTTTGACCTAGAGACAAAAGGTCATCACAATGGAGCAGTAATTGGTGTTCTGGTAGAAAGTTGCACACAATATCATAATGCAAATTGAAAGAAACACATTTGACCATCTTAAATGAAAATGACTATATAAGAAAATAAATACAGTATTGTAGCCTTTGCAGTCAACAGTAAAGATTCATTACAAAGTAAACAAAAACATGCCAGTGTCTAGATCTCATTACAATACAATACAGTTTTATTTCTCATTTGAACCTCATTGAGGTTCAAATGAAATGTTGTTTCTGCAGTCATACACACAAGAAAAAGACCCAAGACACAACACAATTTACACAAACTTCCATCACAGCGCATCTCCTCCTCGCTGTGATGGAAGGCAAAAACTTATCCCTCCCCTGCACTCCCCATTCCCCTCCCGATGTCAGAGTCAAAGCACCCGGCGGGCGATGGTAATTGTCCCGCAGCCATTAACGCCGCGCCGGGTGGTGCAAGGCCGCACTCCGAGTCTTGGTGTTGGAGCCCCCGGCGGGCGCTAGCAAAGTCCCGCAGCCATTCCAAGCCGCGCGGGGCGGTGATGTAAGGCCCCGCTCCAGGTCATCTTCAACCCCGCAACTCGGGCGGGAGAAGTCGCCGTTGCGGAAGCCCTGAAAAGCGGTCTCCCAGCAGGGACCCGCGGGTCCCGGTATTACTGTCCACCAGACCTGCGGTAAGCCTCCGAATCTCCGGGGGTCCGGTCGCAGCAGCGCGCCACCACCGCTCCTCCCGCTCCGAACTCGGCCAGCTCTACGATGGTGAGTAGGTCCGCAGCTCCGCGACTGGAGCCCTAGGTCGTTCCTGCTGGAGGTCGCTCCACGTTGCTCAGCCCCAACGACAACGGAGACCCGACAAGGAAAAGGTCGGGTTCTCCGTGCAGGGGAAAGATTTTAAAAGTTTCCCCACCCCCGCCCCCCACACACTCATACCCCGTCAAAAAAAATAAAAACTACATTGAAACAAGACAAAAAATAATAAAAAGACAGACGGAATGCAGAGGCCGCTGCGATGCGAGTCATGCCGCCCACCGGACATTAAATTCTGTTCATAACCCCAGGCTTTCAGAATTGATGATTGTCATTTTGCCTCAAGGTGTTTGTTCTTAAAACAATGCAAAATAAATTGCACGACCATACAATACAAAGTCCTATATCGTGTCTCAAATTCCTTTCAGAAATTCAAAGTTTTCTTTATTACCAAGTTCTTGTGTTAATACAATGCTTGTTCCAGCATCCCTCAATTTATTTTTTTAAATATTACCAGAGGGTGTCCCGACAGAAAAAATGAAGATTAAAAAGAAATTGAAGATTCTGGAAAGCTAAAATTAAAAAAAAGCTGGAAATACACAGCATGTTAGGCAGCATCTGTGGCAAGAAAACAGTTAACATTTCCAGATGAAGATTCATCAGCGCTTCATTCTGATGCCAGTTATTAAGCTGATTTCCTGTTTCTAATATGACAAAATAATATTTTTTTTATATCATAAAAGATAATAATAGTTTTGTTATCCACTCCACCAAGACCTTAATTTGCAAACTATTAATCCTCTGTGATCAAAGGAAATTAATCGAAGTATCTCAAAGATTTTGACATAATAATAGTTTCCAATTGCTGGCATCATTTACTCTATGATTTAATATTCTTCTTTAATGGGACATTCAAAACAGATAAAACACTTGTTCAACCTGAAGCATCTAAAATGGATTATCAATTCTTTATTCTTATAATGAATGGCTCTACTGGTATGAACTAAAGTGCCATTTGGTCTTTTTTCATAACTTTAATAATCTTAATATGGCTAAGACAATGTGACATGTTACATTTACCTATACAAGTGCCAATAAAAATGTCTAACCCCTGCCATTCAACAATTTTACTATTGCAGAATCTCGCATCCTAAATAATACTGGTCAGGAACTTAAATGAACACGCTGCATGTGCAACATGGCTGCAAGAACAAGGATATTGTTAGTGATTGACTATCAAAAGCCTTTCCAGTACCTGCATGACCCAACCCACAAGCAATGAAAAATGTTTATTTGCTTGAGTAGTCCTTCAAATTAAAAACTATTTTGCACAATGTGGCCTACTTGATTGGATTTCTCTTCACCATCCCTGTATTCTGAATGTCTCCCGGATATCTTGGTAAATATCTCCAGTGCCTTAGCAAACACCTTGCCAAAAATCCTTCAACAACACTCTCAGCCCTGTAACATCATTTGCCTCAAAGAGTCAGCACCTCGAGGCAGCATTTCTTCATCTTCTCAAGCGATGATCAATAACCACTGGCCTTGCCAGTAATCCAATATTAAATTATACACACCACAATAATAAATAATAAACAATCTTAAATTTTGTTCATTTTTCGATAAACAATTTTAAGCTTGCATTCTTATATCAGTTCCACTTCATTAACCCAAATTTACTTCATTAATTGGAAATAGATATAGAAATGCATATTTCCCTCTTGGACACAAATCACACAAAATCTCAGAAACAATAACTTTGAATATAACAATAACTTTTGAACTAGTCCATCTCGTGATCAGTATAATCATTCAACATTATTGCATTATTCCTCTTACTTGAACGGCGTATTTGTCGGTTCTAGTAACACTTTATGGATGAGAAGGGCAGGACCTGAAGATATAGTGCCTTCATTGGCATGCATTGAGATGAAGTCTGGAGGTGGACCACCAAATAACTCAAGTCGTCGAAGTAGTACCTGTTCCCAGCGCTGAAGTGTCTTTAAAATTGCATGACAAGAAGGAGAACAAACCGGGAGTTCTGCAAGAGAGAAATAAACTTGAAAACAACAAAACAATAAAGTTAAATCTCTGTAAAAATATCTTGATGAATTGCAAACACAATTAAAGTTGCTCAGGTTTCTCCCTTCCAGGTTATCTATATCTTTATTTATATATATATACTAGACTAAGTGGGACCCGTTGGGTCCCAGCATCACACGGGAGGGCTGGTCCCCCAACGCAATATTCCACCTCTCCACCAATTCCAATATTGGTGGCCAGTGGGGGGAGGGGGCTTTCTGGAGCACTAGGTGTTGTGGGCTGAAGGGACTGGTTTCCAGAGGGTTAGTATGGACATTGTGGGCCGAATGGATTCTTGGGCTGGCGGCTCAGGCCTGTTGTGCTCGCAGCTCATTCACGGCTGGTGGGCTGGCAGTTGACTCACGGCTATTCCTTGAAATTCCATTTCAAGCAGGGTGCAAATCCACCAAATTCAAGTGCAGTTTCATACCATTTCAAGCAGGGTGCAAGGCCACTAAAGACAGCGAGTCATGACCTCTCCCTCCTACATCTTGCAGAGACAGCCACGCCCAAACTTCTGGGTTTTATAGTCCCTTCCCCCTCCAACCAGAAGGGGTGTGGCCTTTATGGCGTGATTGACAGGGAAGAGAATCTCAACATTTTTTAAACACTAATAACTCTTTTATTTTTCATCGATGAGAAAAATCCTCGGCACCTGATGAGCGGAGGTGGACTCTGAGTAAAATGGCCAAAAATCACAGCCGTACGTGGCAGTGTTTTATCTAAAATCAATATAAAGCGCAAACACGAAGTGATCAAGATTGGACTTTTAATTATATAGAAGGCAAGGCAACTTTAATTAGGCAACACAGCTTTAGCATTTCCAAACCAAAGGCAACACAGCTTTAGCATTTCCAAGCCAAAGGCAACACAGCTTTAGCATTTCCAAACCAAAGGCAACACAGCTTTAGCATTTCACCTCTCCACCAATTCAAACGAGGATTTAACAGTCGTTACTTGTGGGCGGAGCACCAAGGCAAATTCCTTGTATGTGAATACTTGGCCAATAAACGTACTTACTTACTTACTTACTAAAAATAATTTTTAAACTACAACCAAAACATACACTTAACAGGACAAAAATAAAAAAAGAGACAGATGGACTGCCGACAGGTGCCGCCATCTTATATATATATTATATATTTGATACATATATATAATCATACACTTAATAAAAGTCTGTGTGTGTATGTGGTTGTCTTTACATCTTCGCAAAAACACCACGCGGTAACAATTACATTTTTACATATTTTGATCGACATTTTTCCCATCTAGGCAGAGACCACCTTCACTGAACATTTTAGTTTTATTTCTTGACTTATCACTGATTAAAAGTTTAAAAAAAATCAAAGGACTTAAAACGGCCAGCTTCAACTGATGACATCACAATGGCTCGACTGGCAGGGAATGGGTTTGTTGGGGGAGCAGACCCAACATGGGGGGGTTTGTTGGGGGAGCAGATTAACTATTAAAATCTGAACTTGGATGTGTGAATTTGTTTGTTCATGTGTGATCACATTGTCTCGAAAAAAACCGACACGGTAACAGTAAATCTTTTACATATTCCGGTAGAGATTTTTCCCCACGGAGTCCAAAATCGCCTAATCTGAAAATGTCATGCTTTATTTCTTGAGTTATTAATGAAAATGTTCAAAAATCTGCAAAACTTTGAATTTAAAATGGTTTTCCTGTTAAAATAATTTCTCACAGCTTCCAACACACTTCGATACAAGGCCGCAAGACAAGAACACTGGCAGGAACACTCTGAACTTTTCAGCTCAATGGCATCTCACAGCAAGTGCACATTTGCAACAATGTTGCCATCGTAGCTCCTGGCACGACAGGAGGGGGAGGGTCAATTGGTATTGCAATTGGGAAGATGCTATTGGGATTTTGTTTTTATCTCCAGTGCTGGGGGAAGCTCACGACCTATGATCTTTGCTGAGGAGTGCTCGAATCTTACCTTCGGAAACGGGTTGAGTTGGAGGACCACGCCTCCCGTGGGTGCTTCGGGTAGGGGACAGGTGCGTTGGGGGAGCAGACCCAACAGGCCTGCACTTGGTCTAGTACCTATTAAAACTCTAATAGTGTGTGTGTGTGTGTGTGTGTGTGTGAGATTTTGTACGTGTGTGTGTGTGTGTACGCGTGTGTGCGTGTGTGCTTGCGAGCGTGTGTGGGTGTGCCTGTCTGTGTGTGTGCGCGAGTGCGTGCGTGTGTATCTTTGCGAAAAAACATTCCAGTTGACATTTTTCCCTGGGCCTGGAGGCAGGTGGGCCTGGATTGGTCAGCATGTGGCATTGTGACGTCAGATTGAGTGGCCCTCAGCCAGCAATCGGAATGAATGGCTGCAGTTTAACAAAGACGTAACCAACATCATTCAAGCCACAGCCAAAGGAGATGTAGATTGAGCCGCGGGACTTACTTACCATCACCCGGTGGGGGTCACAGCATCGGAGGCCTGGATCGCCTCAGCGCAGAAGGAAAACAAGGAGGGAATAGACAAAGACTTAAGATTTTTGCCTTCCATCACAGTGAGGAGGTGTCTGGTGAACTCACTGTGGTGGATGTTAAATTTGTGTTTATTGTGTGTTTTGTTCTTTTATTATATGTATGACTGCAAGGCAACGAAATTTCGTTCAGACCGAAAGGTCTGAATGACAATAAAGTCTCCAAGATTCCAAGATCGCCGACTCCAAACAATGACTGCCATCATAGTCAGTAATGCCTCGGAAAGATTTAGTCATCGCGAGAAAGGTATCACCAAGCCCACCACCTACACTATGATCCGCAGGGCCACCAAAATACATCAACTGCGGCTGGAGCTTCGAACCCTCAAAAACCAGTACAAGAGATCTACCGAAGAGAAGCAAGCCTTGGCAAACCTACAAAACATCCTAAGGAAAAGGTTTATGACCCTCCGCAGAGCAGAGTGACACAGGAGAAGAGGAAGAGAGAGAGCTAGGAAGTGAGCTGCGTTCATTTCCAATCCCTTTGGTTTTACCAAGCTATTAACTGGGGACAAGCACAGTGGCCACCTCATGTGCTCAACAGATGAAGTAAATCGCTTCCTCCATGACACCCCGAGCGATCCAGTGAGGGAACAGAAGATCGAAACCAACTAAGCTCTCATCAGCTCAGCCCCCCCAACAACAGAGTTCAATCTGAGGGAGCCGAGTCTGAAGGAGTTGAGGAGGTCATCAAGGCGGCACGCTCAGCCTCTGTGCCAGGCTCTAGTGGCGTACCATACATAGTGTATAAGCGCTGCCCAGAGCTCCTTCGACATCTATGGAAGATCTTGAAGGTGGTATGGCGAAGGGGGAGAGTTGCTGACCAGTGCAGGTGCGCTGAGGGAGTTTGGATCCCGAAAGAGGAAAACTCAAAGAACATCAATCAGTTTCAGTCAATCTCGCTGCTGAGCGTCGAAGGGAAGGTGTTTTTCAGCATTGTCTCCCGAAGATTAACTGAGTTTCTCCTCAAAAACAGCTACATTGATCCCTCAGTGCAGAAGGGTGGAATTCCGGGAGTTCCCAGCTGCTTGGAGCACACTGGAGTAGTCACGCAGCTCATTAGAGAAGCACATGAAAACAGAGGCAAACTAGTTGTTGTGTGGTTGGACCTCGCCAATGCCTATGGGTCCATACCGCACACAAACTGGTTGAGCTTGCAATTCACCAACACCATGATCAAGGTCCTGATCAAGAGCAAGGTCCGGATCCTGGATTATTACCATAATTTCAGGTTGAGGGTGACTTCTGGGTCAGAATCATCAGACTGGCATCGGCTTGGAATAGGAATAATAACGGGCTGCACCATTTCTATTTTTATTTTTGCTCTTGCCATGAACATGCTGGCCAAGTCAGCCGAGGTGGAATGCAGAGGCCCCCTAACCAAGTCTGGTGTACGACAGCCCCCAATAAGAGCTTTTATGGACGACCTTACCATCACCACAACATCGGTCCCAGGAAGTAGGTGGATCCTACAAGGTCTTGAGAAACTTATCACCTGGGCAAGGATGAGTTTCAAGCCTACAAAGTCAAGGTGCATGGTGCTGAACAAAGGGAAGGTGACTGACAGATTCCACTTCTTACTATCCGGAACTGCCATTCCCTCCATCACTGAGCAACCTGTCAAGAGTTTGGTGAAGGTTTTTGACGCAACTCTGAAAGGCTCTGCCGCCATTCAAAAGTCCATAAAAGACCTTGAAGCCTGGCTCACCAAAGTCGACAAGTCAGGTCTGCCAGGCAGATTCAAGGCTTGGATCTATCAGCATTCCATCCTGCCCCGAGTCCTGTGGCCTCTGCTGGTTTACGTTATTCCATTGACCACAGCTAAGTCCCTCGAAAGGAAGATCAGCGGCTTTCTCCGCAGGTGGCTTGGCCTTCCCCGCAGCCTCAACAGTGCTGCACTGTATGGGACCAGTAACATCTTGCAGCTCCCATTCAGTGGCCTCACGGAAGAGTTTATGGTGGCGCGAACAAGAGAAGCTCTGCAGTACAGGGAGTCCAGTGACCAGAAGTTGTCATCGACTGGCATCGAGGTGAGAACAGGGAGAAAATGGAGGGTGGAGAAAGCAGTGGAGGTAGTAGAGTCACGCCTAAGGCAAAAGGCATTGGTGGGAGTCATGGCAACGGGCAGTGCGGGTTTGGGATACTTCCCTAAGAGGCCAAGGCTAAGTTGGCAAGGCCTGGGGCAAGGAGACACCATCTAATCCAGGAAGAGGTCCGAGCAGGTGTGGAGGAAGAGCGTGTGAGCAGGACGGTGGGGCTCAGGCAGCAGGGAGTGTGGACAAGGTGGGAGAGCATACCGCAGCGCAGGATTACCTGGTCAAATATCATGCAGGCAGACCTCCAGCACTTCCGGTTCCTTGTCCAAGCTGTCTACGATGCCCTACCAAGCCCAGCAAACCTCCACGTCTGGGGCAAGAGCGAGACGCCTTCCTGCCCATTTTGCTCTGGAAGAGGATCATGAGAACATCTCCTCAGCAGCTGCCCAAAGTATCTTGGGGAAGGTCCCTATCGGTGGCGCCATGACCAGGTGCTCAAGGTTGTTGCTGAGAGCATAGCAACTGCCATCGGTAACAACAAACGCCACCACGCCCCAAAGAAATCAATCACTTTTGTCAAAGCTGGAGAGAAGCCCCGACCACAACCAAAAACAAGGACGGGCCTCCTCTACACAGCCAGACTGGCAGCTGCACGTCGATCTGGGCAAACAGCTGAAATTTCCACAGCACATCACAGCAACATCACTCCGGCCAGACATGATCATCACCTCCGAAGTGACAAAACAGCTGATCATTCTGGAGCTGACAGTGCCCTGGGAAGAGCGTATTGAAGAGGCTAATGAGAGGAAACACGCAAAGTACCAGGAACTGGTGGAGATGTGCCAGGACAGAGGCTTGAGACATACTATGAGCACATAGAGGTGGGTGTAGAGGCTTTGCAGGATGCTCACTCTGCAAAGTCCTCAACCAGTTGGGCATTACGGGGCTGGCAAAGAAGAGGGCCATTCAATCTGCAAGCGAAGCCGCAGAGAAAGTCACTAGGTGGCTTTGGATTAAGAGGGCTGATCTGTGGGCGGTTGCTGCTGGGATGCAAGTTGGGGCTTGATCAACCCCGGCTGGGTCGCCTGGGCGAGGGTGTCTGATATATATATATACACACATACATACACGCACACATATATCTATCTATTATATATTAAAACTGTGTGTGTGTGTGTGTGTGTGTGTGTGTGTGTGTGTGTGTGTGTGTGTGTGTGTGTGTGTGTGTGTGTGTGTGTGTGTGTGTGTGTGTGTGCGCCAAATTCGGCCTTTGATTCACTGCTACGCCTGCACTCCGTCATTAAACCCTTCATTTTTTTCCATGTCGCTAGCTCATTTTTCACTTTTACATCCGATTTTGCACTCCTCAAAACATTTTTCTTCTTATGTACCCATTATATATACACACACACACACATATATATATATATATACACACACACACACACATTATGTATGTATGTATGTATGTATGTATGTATATATGTATATATATATATATATATACACACACACCAGAAAATAACAAGATCAGAGTTATATATCTATATTACTAAAAGTCTGTTCTTGACCGGTTTTGGCCATCTGTGCTGAGATTTCCGAGAGAACGCCGCCACCTACAGCCGTCATTTTTGGCCACCTCGCTCAGAGGTGGCCTGGCTCAGAGGTGGCTCCGCCGTATGTGTGCCGAGGATTTTTCCCGTCGATTAAAAATGACAGAGATATTAATGTTTTTACAAAATTCCCCATTCTCTCTGCTGCCCCCGCTGGCGGCAGGGGGGAGGGACTATAAAACCAGGAAGTGGTGTGCCTCACTCACTCTTCAAGATGGAGGAAGGCAGAGGGTCACGTTTCTCTGAGCTGTGAATAACACTGAACACAGGTCTACTCAAATGTTAGTGCCCTTAGTGGTTCTAAAATGCTTGCAAAAAGTGTCTCTATTGGTTCTAAACCTTGCAAAAAAAGTGTCTATTGGTTCTAAAGCATGCAAAAAAGTGTCTATTGGTTCTAAAGCTTGCAAAACAATGTCTATTGGTTCTAAAGCTTGCAAAAACATGTCTATAGGTTCTAAAGCTGGCAAAAATATGTCTATTGGTACTAAAGCTGGCAAAAATGTCTATTGGTTCTAAAGCTGGCAAAAATGTCTCTATTGGTTCTAAGCTTGCAAAAATATGTCTATCGGTTCTAAAGCTGGCAAAAATATGTCTATTGGTACTAAAGCTGGCAAAAATGTCTATTGGTTCTAAAGCTTGCAAAAAATGTCTATTGGTTCTAAAATGCTTGCTAAAAATGTCTATTGGTTCTAAAGCTTGCAAAAAATGTCTATTGGTTCTAAAGCTTGCAAAAAATGTCTATTGGTTCTAAAATGGTTCATACTAGCGCTACAGAAAGCCCCCCCCCCCCCCCCCCCTCCTCCTCCCCTCCCCTGGTTGGCTTGGCTTGGTGTGTGTCTTGAAATTGAAAGGCACTACTTACTGCAAATAGTGGCATGTAGTTGAAAGGCACTACTTACTGCAAATGGTGGCATGCAGTTGAAAGGCACTACTTACTGCAAATGGTGGATTGGTTGCTTTGGCTTGAGGTTGAAAGGCACTACTTACTGCAAATGATGCCTTGGGTGTGGTTTGAAGTTGAAATACACCACTTACGTCAAATGATGGCATGAAGTTGAAAGGCACTACTTACTGCAAATGGTGGCTTGGGAGCTTTGAAGTTGAAAGGCACTACCTGCAAATGATGGCTTGGGTGTGGCTTGAAGTTGAAAGACACCACTTACTGCAAATGGTGGCATGAAGTTGAAAGGCACTACTTACTGCAAATGGTGGCTTGGGTGCATTGGCTTGCAGTTAAAAGGCACTACTTACTGCAAATGGTGGCTTGGGTGCATTGGCTTGCAGTTAAAAGGCACTACTGTAAATGCACTAACTTCCTGTTTGCACTGTGTATTGATTTTAGATAAAACGCTACCACTTACGGCTGTGATTTTTGGCCATCTTACTCAGTCCCCCTCCGCTGAGCAGGTGCAGAGAATTCTTCCCATCAATGAAAAATAAAAGTGTTATTAGTTTTTAATTTTTTGAGAATCTCTGTCAATCACTCCATGAAAGCCACACCTTTTCCGGTGGGGGGGGGGGGGGGAGGGGTTATAAAACCCAGAAATGTGGGTGTGACTCAGTCTCTGCAAGATGGAGGAGGGAGAGGTCACGACTCGCTGTCTTTAGTGGCTTTGCACCCTACTTCAAATGGTATGAAACTGCAACCATGGTGGCCGACTAGGAAAAGGGGAGATGCAGCGAGACCTGGGTGTCATGGTACACCAGTCATTGAAAGTGGGCATGCAGGTGCAGCAGGCAGTGAAGAAAGCGAATGGTATGTTAGCTTTCATAGCAAAAGGATTTGAGTATAGGAGCAGGGAGGTTCTACTAGTTGTACAGGGTCTTGGTGAGACCTGGAGTATTGCGTACAGTTTTGGTCTCCAAATCTGAGGAAGGACATTATTGCCATAGAGGGAGTGCAGAGAAGGTTCACCAGACTGATTCCTGGGATGTCAGGATTGTCTTATGAAGAAAGACTGGATAGACTTGGTTTATACTCTCTAGAATTTAGGAGATTGAGAGGGCATCTTATAGAAACTTACAAAATTCTTAAAGGGTTGGACAGGCTAGATGCAGGAAGATTGTTCCCGATGTTGGGGAAGTCCAGGACAAGGGGTCACAGCTTAAGGATAAGGGGGAAATCCTTTAAAACCAAGATGAAAAAAACTTTTTTCACACAGAGAGTGGTGAATCTCTGGAACTCTCTGCCACAGAGGGTAGTCGAGGCCAGTTCATTGGCTATATTTAAGAGGGAGTTAGATGTGGCCCTTGTGGCTAAGGGGATCAGAGGGCATGGAGAGAAGGCAGGTACGGGATACTGAGTTGGATGATCAGCCATGATCATATTGAATGGCGGTGCAGGCTCGAAGGGCCGAATGGCCTACTCCTGCACCTAATTTCTATGTTTCTATGCACTTGAATTTGGTGGCCTTATACCCTGCTTGAAATAGAATTTCAAGGATTAGCCGTGAGTCAACTACCAGCCCACCAGCCGTGAGTGAGTAAGTTGCCAGCACAACAGGCTTGATTGACTGAGACGCCAGCCCAAGAATCCATTTGGCACACAATTTGCATACTAGCCCTCTGGAAACCAGTCCCTTCAGCCCATAACACCCATACTAGCGCTCCAGAAAGCCCCCCGCCCTCCCCCCCCCCCCCCCCCCCCCCAACCCCCCAACTGGCCATCAATATTAGAATTGGTGTAGAGGTGGAATATTGCGTTGGATGACCAGCCCTCCTGTGTGATGCTGGGACTCAACGGGTCCCACTTAGTCTAGTATAAAACTAAAACTCTGATCTTATTATTGTCCGGTTTGCGTTGTTTTTCTATTTGCACAAAAACGGTACATGATAGCGCTACGATTTTTCACCACCTTACTCATTCTCCTGTGCTGTAAGTACAACAAGTTTTGTTCCGATCGATTGTACTTTTTAAAAATGATTTAAGGTTTATAAATCTTTAAAAATGCACATGCGCAGATTGGGCTCCTTTCCTGTCAGTCACCGCCACGGCCGTGACGGCGATGCTCCTTCCTGCAGAATCGCCGCACTGATTGGCCAAAAACTTGTTAAAAAATACGATCAATTTGAACGCTTCTCACTTTACCTCTTCAGTCCTCCTCCATTATCCTCCCTCTCCCCACCCTCCACCAACCCTCCTCTGCTTCCACCCCTCGCTCCCCTCCTTAGATTAGATTAGATTAGATTCGATTCGTTTTATTGTCATTCAGACCTTTCGGTCTGAACAAAATTTTGTTTCCCTGCAGTCATACATATAATCCAAAAAATGGCAAAAACACACAATCAACACAAATTTAACATCCACCACAGTGAGTTCACCAAACACCTCCTCACTGTAGTGGAAGGCAAAATCTTAAAGTCTCTGTCTCTTCCCTCTTTGTTCTCCCTCTGCGCCGAGGCGACGGTTCAAACTCCGCGGGTGGTTGCTGCCTCCGCCACAACTCCAGGGCCGAGTCGGGTCTCCGCCGCTGCTGCTGCTGCCGCCGCCACAGCTTCGGTGCCGAGCCGCGGCTCCGCTGCTGCTGTTGCCGCCGCTACAGCTTCGGTGCCGAGCTGGGTCTCCGCTGCTGCTGCTGCCGCCGCTACAGCTTCAGTGCCGAGCCGGGTCTCCGCTGCTGCTGCCGCCGCCGCTACAGCTTCGGTACCGAGGCGGGTCTCCGCTGCTGCTGCTGCCGCCGCTACAGCTTCGGTGCCGAGCCGGGTCTCCGCTGCTGCTGCTGCTACCGCCGCTACAGCTTCGGTGCCGAGCCGGGTCTCCGCTGCTGCTGCTGCCGCCGCCACAGCTCCAGGGCCGAGCCGGGTCTCCGCTGCTGCTGCTGCCGCCGCTACAGCTTCGGTGCCGAGCCGGGTCTCCGCTGCTGCTGCTGCCGCCGCTACAGCTCCAGGGCCGAGCCGGGTCTCCGATGCTGCTGCTGCCGCCGCCACAGCTCCAGGGCCGAGCCGGGTCTCCGCTGCTGCTGCTGCCGCCGCTACAGCTTCGGGGCCGAGTCAGGTCTCCGCTGCTGCTGCTGCCGCCGCTACAGCTTCGGTGCCGAGCCGGGTCTCCGCTGCTGCTGCTGCCGCCGCTACAGCTTCGGGGCCGAGTCGGGTCTCCGCTGCTGCTGCTGTTGCTGCTACAGCTCCGATGCCGCCAGCTCCGCCATTAGGCCTCGGCGCAGACGGAGACGGGGAATACGACCGAAGAAAAAGTCGCATCCCCCGAAGGAAGAGACCAAAGCATGTTTCTCCCACCCCACCCACACACATACACAACTTAATAAAACAAAATTAACTAAAACATGACAAGGAACAAAACGAAAGAAAAAAACAGACGGACTGCAGGTGGGCCGCAGCTGTTAAGCCAGCGCCGCCATCTCCTCTCTCTTCCCCCTCCCCATCTCCATTACCTGGGCAGATAGGGTGAGATGGCTCTGCTGGTAAGTAATTCAATTCACTCCTTCAAGGGATGACATATGATCAGAAGGTATAAAATCAATGTGGGTAGAGTTAGGAAACTACAAGGGTAAAAATGATCCGATGGGAGTTATATATGGGTCTACGAAACGTAGCCATGATGTGGGGTAAGTTGGGGGAGGTGAGGAAGGACAGTGGGGGGGGGGGATAGAGGGAGAGGAGGGGGATAGGTAGGGGAGAGCGGTTATGGAGGGAGGGAGTGACTGAGTGTAGGGGAAAGGAGAGGAAGGGAGAGGTGAGGGAGGGAGTGGGGAGAGGAGGAGGACAGGGGAAAGAAGGAGCTGAAGACGAGGGGGAGAGACTGCTGCGGGATGAGGGGGAATGGAGGAGGATAGTAGGAAGAGGTAATGAAAATTTTAAATGCAAAGTTATTAACTTTAACTTAACTTCTGCTGATAGTGTGGGGCCCGTCAGCCGATCATGCACATTTGGGGGCTATGGCTCAGTGGTGGAGTATTGCGTTGGGGGACTTGGCCTCCCGTGGGACAGGGACCCAACGGGTCCCACTTAGTCTAGTACGTGTTAAAACTGCAAAGCTAAAGTTTGCTAAGGCATAGAGGATGAATGCAGGCTGATTCAGCTGGTTAAACATATTATCTTGTCACATTTTGAAACAAATACACAAGTTAATTACCTGAAAGATGCAGGCCTGCCATTGGGTAAAAGTTCTTTAATTTATGCAGCACCAACTGCACCATAGCATATCGCATCAGTGACCAGCTAAATAATATTGAAAAGTTTAAAAAAATTGTTACTTTATTGTTTGACATTTATTGTTTAATGTATGACAAAATTCTGCATAAAGTTGAACAGAAATTATTCTGAGACCACTGTCTTAAGCTTTCTAGCTAGAAATCCTACCAGAAAAACTTGAATCAAAATTGGTATCAGTTTGAATTAAGTCAACATTTATTGAAGGCATGAAGCTTGTCTTTCACACGATAGGTGCACCAACCCTTGTTTGTGGTCAATGGAAAAGGGACAATGCTCATCGCAGATGTTGACGCACCCTGCACACAAAACCCTGCACCTTGGTCAATTCGTCCCTTCCCACCTGAACCACCCCCTCTCTGGGCACTTTCCCTTGCAACCGCAAGAAATGCTACACTTGTCGCTTTCCCTCCCTCCTTGACTCCATTCAAGGACCCAAGCAGTCTTTCCATGTGCGGCAGAGGTTCATCTGCACCTCCTCCAACCTCATCTATTGCATCCGCTGCTCTAAATGTCAGCTGCTCTACATCGGTGAGACCAAGCGTAGGTTTGGCGATCATTTTGCCCAACACCTCCGCTCGGTTTGCAATAACCAACCTGATCTCCCGGCGGCTCAGCACTTCAACTCCCCCTCTCATTCTGAATCTGACATTTCTGTCCTGGGCCTCCTCCATGCCCAGAGTGAGGACCACCGCAAATTGGAGGAGCAGCACCTCATATTTCCATGGGCAGTTTGCACCCCAGCGGTATGAACATTGACTTCTCTAATTTCAGGTAGTCCTCCCCTTCTCAGCTCTCCCTCAGCCCTCTGGCTCCACCTCTTCCTTTCTTCCTTCCCCCCCACCCCCCCCCCAACCCTCACATCAGTCTGAAGAAGGGGTTCGACCCAAAACGTTGCCTATTTCCTTCGCTCCATAGACGCTGCCTCAACCGCTGAGTTTCTCCAGCATTTTTGTCTAACTTCGATTTTCCAGCATCAGCAGTTCCGTCTTAAACATAAAACTTCAGTTGGCTTGGAGAAAATAATTGCCCCTTTGGCATGTCACCGGTAATTAAGCACCAAACACATGGTTTTTGTAGAACTCAACAAACAGTCATTAAGATGGCAGCGAAGACAAGCGGATTGAAGCAAATTAGATGTAATCATTTTTAAATAAAGCTTTTGAACAAGTTAATGAGACTTAAATAACGAACGGAACTTGTACGTTTCCTAGCAGAAACCAAAACAGTACAAATTTTAAAAGATGGCTTTAGATTTTTTAATCTATAGAATTGAAATAATTGTGAGAATAATAAAATAATTTTCTAGAGTCAATTTATGAAAATTTCAGTTATACGTAATTCAAGGAGTGACATTTTCAGTATTTTTCATTCTGACAGTAGTTCATAAAAGATTAAGTTCTCATCAATTTACTGATTCTACATTGATTACATGTGAACTCTGTGGAGGAGTAGGGAACTACTGTTAATAACTTCTGGATTGCCTCGTTTAATTTGGGGATATGCATTCTCCAATTGTCAATGCCAACTTTTTTTATAATGAAAAGGAAATATTTTGTAACTGAATTTCCAATTGCCTCATAATCCAACATGATAAACTTGATACAAAACAAAAATCACCTAAACTGGAGGGGGACCAACATCCTGGCGAGAAGGTTTGGTAATGCTACATGGGAGGGTTTATACTAGATTGGCAGAGGGGTGGGATCTTGTGCAGGACAGAGGCACGTGAGAGGCTAGGAATTGGTATGGAGAGTGGTGTGGGAAAGGTTAGTGGACAGAATAGGCAGGTGAAAGGTATAGAGCGAGGAAGGAGGATTGGTTTAAACTGGTGGTGGTGCCCGTCGATAACGACGATGGCGGGTTGTGCAGTCTCACTTCTGGTGTGTTCTGACATGGCTCACGAATCCAATTCATGAACCGCACACTGGAGGACAGTGGGGGCAGGTGAAGGTCATCGCTGGTGAGTTCTGGGCGGCAGCCTTCCTCCTCTCCCTGGCTTTGGTAAGTCGCTCTAGGCGGCGCTGCTCGAAGCTGCTGTTCGCACTGCTGCACGCCAGAATGTTCTGTCGCTGGCACATGCTTCCAGTTGCTTGGGCGCAAGACCACAATAGTGGAGATAATCCTTGACGCAATCTTTGTACCGCTTCCTGAGACGCTCATGGTTCCTTTGTCCCTGGGAGAGCACACCTTAGAAGACCTGTCGAGGCATGTGGGTTTCATCCATCCTGATGACATGCCCAGTCCATTGGAGCTGTGCTTTGATGATCATTACCTTGATGCTTGTGAAGCTGAATCTGTCCAATACTTCTAGGTTGGGCACTTTCTCCTGCCAGCGAATGCTCATGATGGACCGTAACGAGCGCACATGGAACTTCTCAAGTTGACAGATGTGATTCCTATACAAGGTCCATGTTTCACAGCCATAGAGCAGGCTGGAAAGCACAACAGCTTTGTAGACTTTGAGTTTAGTTGACAGCTCGATGTTGTGGTGGTTCAACACTTGTGTACCAAGTCGTCCAAGTGCTTGACTGGCTTTGCTGATTCTCGTTGAGATTTCCATGCCCATGGAGCCATCAGATGATAGTACACTTCCCAAGTATTTGAAGGAGTCAACGGCTTTCAGCTGTGTGCTGTCAATATACACACTTGAGGGCGGTGCGGCAGAGTCTGGGGCCGGCTGGTGGATGACTTCAGTTTTGCTAAGGCTGATTGTGAGACCAAAAGCCTGTGCTGCTTCCGCCAATTTGGTCACAATGAACTGGAGGCCAGACTCCTCGTGAGCCATGAGGGCGCAGTCATCCTCAAAAAGAATGAGCCGTTCGTGCGTCTTGGTTGTGGCGTTCAGTCGTCGAAGATCAAAGAAAGATCCTTCCAGACGGTATTTCACATACACGCCACGGTCTAGGTCCTGGAGTGAGTGACTCAGGAAGCAGCCGAAAAAGAGGTTGAAGAGTACAGGGGCCAGAACGCAACCTTACTTCACTCAATTGGAGATGTCGAAAGGTGCAGATGTTTCGCCGTTGACTAGAACTGCTCCTGTCATGCCTCATGGAAGACTTCCGGTAGGCGGCGCGGCTCTCGTCAGCAGCGGCCTCTGCAGTCCGTCTGCGTTTTTATTATTTTATGTCTATGTTTTTATGTAGTTTGTTATTTTTGTTGGGGTATGTGTGTGGGGGGGGTGGGGGTGGTGTGGGGGGGTTGGGGGTAACTTTTAAATCTCTCCCTGCACGGGAGACCCGACCTTTTCTTTGTCGGGTCTCCGTTGTCGTTGGGGCTGCAACGAGGAGCGGCCTCCAACAGGAAGGCCGGGAGCTCTGGTGCCGACTACTCACCTCACCGTCGCGGAGCTGGCCGAGTCCAGAGCGGGTGGAGCTGTGGTGGACGCTGCTGCGACCCGACCCCCGGAGATTCGGTGGCTGCAACTGCGGGTTTGGCGGACAGTGACACCGGGAGCCCGCGGGTCCCTGGAGGGAGACCGCTTTTCGGGGCTTCCGCAACGGCGACTTCTCCCGCCCGAGTTGCGGGGTTGAAGAGCACCTGGAGCGGGGCCTTACAGCACCGCCCCGCGCGGCTTGGAATGGCGGCGGGTCTCTGCGAGCGCGCGCCGGGGGCTCTAACACCAAGACCCGGTGTGCGACCTTGCATTACCCGGCGTGGCTCAATGGCCACGGGACAATTCGCCATCGCCCGCCGGGGGCTTTGACTTTGACTCTGACATCGGGGGGGGGGGGGGGGGGGGGGGGGGGGAGTGCAGTGGAGAGAAAAGTTTTTTGGCCTTCCATCACAGCAATGTGATGGATGATTATGTAAATTATGTTGTGTCTTGGGTCTATTTGTTTGTAATGTATGGCTGCAGAAACGGCATTTCGTTTGGACCTCAAGGGGTCCAAATGACAATAAATTGAATTGAATTGAATTGAATTTGCACGTATTTTAATGCAAAGGGCCTGACGGGTAAGTTAGATGAGCTTAGGGCATGGATAGGTATGAGTGACTAGGACGTTGTAGCCATGACTGAAACCTGGTTAAGGGAGGGGCAGGTCTGGCAGTTCAATGTTCTGGGGTACAGGAGCTTCAGGGGCGAGGGGAAAAGAGGAGGGGGGAGGGGAAGGTTGCATTGTTGGTTAAGGAGGATGTCACGGCTGTGTCCAGAGGTGACATTACGGATGGTTCGTCTCGTGAGGCTATATGGTTCGTCTCGAGAGGACAGGTTTGGAGGGATATGGACCAAGCGCAGGCAAGTGGGACTAGTATAGCTGGGACATTGTTGGCTGGTGTGGGCGAGTTGGGCCGAAGGTCCTGTTTCTACACTGTATCACTCTATAACTCTCATGACTAACATTATACTGAACCTTTTTAATAAACAAAGGTCTATTGCTGGCTCAAGATCACAGAAGGTCACCATAACTTAAGAAAATGTTTGTTCCAGGTTTGCGGACATGCTTTATTAGACAGGTATCAGATCGACAGGACTTCAGTAATGTGGGGACACAGAATTATTTTTCTTCTGGACAGATTTGGTTCTGTTGAAGATATTGAAAATATGAATGTTTTTTCTTATAAAGTTACCAGAAATGGTTTCCAGTTGAAAAATAATTATAACTGAAAGGACTAGGAGGAGACATCCCACATTCCCCTACCACCTCAGCAAACTGTTTTAATATGGAATCCATTGATAAGTGAAGCATCTTCAGCAGTAGCATATTTAAGAAATTGTCCGGCAAAACAATACAGCAAAGGCTTTCAATACAAAATGTGTGACGTCCGTAGAAAGATCTTGGGCTACTTTCACAAAGCCCAAAGCATCAATTGTACAAGTCGATTGCTATTTTGGCTGCGCGTCTATGTAAAATAAGAACAAAGAATTCTTCATTCAGATTGTTATAATTGTTTAGAATTCTCTATCCCAGAGGACAACAGATGTTCAATACTTGAGTTCATCAGGGTACAGATTAGGAAATTTTTAGGCATCAAGAGAATCACAAGATCAAGGAGGAAAATGAACAGGACACATGATCATGCATGTTCTTAATTAAATGTGAAAAATGATTGAACGGGTCAAATGGCTTACTCCAGCATCCATTTGTTATATTCTCAAAACAAATCAAGATATCTCATACCTGAAAGAATTAGGATTTGAATGCTCTTGAAGCTGTACGTCTGAAGAAAATGCATCATCTTCATCGTCACTATCTTGGCTTTCGTCCGAATCATATTCATCTTTGCTCTGTGACGGGGCAAGGAAGGGCTGGAAAAAAGAACGTATGCAGATCTTAACAGCTGTAACCTTGGATTTAAAAAATGACTTGGTGTTATGCAAACTATATTGTCATTTATAACCTTAGTTAAAAGCTTTTAGGAGGATTCCTTCAATTATGAAATAAAAATACTTCCCGTACATATTTAGCAAGATGCTTATTAGCAATAGGAAACAAATTATGGAATTTGGTCAATATTATTTTCCTCTTGTGTCCCATCTGCGACCAGCCACATCGATAGGCTAGCTGTTCAGTGGATGCAAAATCGTCAGCATAAATCTAACTGTCCAGATAAGGCTAGGCAGGGCTAGTTGTGTGAAGAGGTTAGTGGTAGTGGTGGGCTGGGAAGAGGAAACCTTGGGATGCTGAATAATACAGGAATCATTAGGGGTGGAGAAACAGAAAGATCATAGAAGGCTAGAGGGAGTTTTAATGGTTCGTCTGTTCAGTCCAAAAGACACACTATAACTTCTCTTTGATTTTATACGCAATGCCGCAAAGGCATTCCTTGCCTTTTTCCCCTTTCAGGATTCCTTATGTCAGTGGATCTGCTGACCAAGAATAAAGATAAAATTGCTTAAAGCAATGGAATACTTTCCATTTAAAAGCTTAAATAATTCAGCCTATCTTAGGAGTGTATTGCCCCATCGCCATTAACAGCAAAACATAGTCAACAGGAAGAGTCGGCCAATTGTCTCTTTAAATCTGCTCTGATATTTAATAAAATATAAATGGCCCCAGTTTCCAGATCTCCCTCCATACCCTCAACTCCCTTGTAATTGCACCAAATGTCAGCCACTACTTCCAGTTCTCAGGAATAGGTGAATTCCAAAATGTCAGTCCTCAGATGAAACTCCTTGCCTTCTCGGCCGTTTGGGCAACCCCTCATTCTGGAGTTATGCCTCCTAGTTCCAGGTACCATCATTGGGGAAACAGGCTCTCAGCATTCCCCTGGTCAATCCTACTCAGAATTTTTTTTCTATACAAGATACCTTTCATTCTTCTCAATTTCAAAGAGCAATCTTTCTACATGTGCAATCTTTCTACATGTGCAAAATCCTTCACCCCAATAATCAACCAAATAAGCATTCTCTGCTCTATCACTAATGCAAGTGTACGCTTCTTTAAACATAAAGGTCAAAATTCTATACCAAGTTGCCAAATTCAAGAGAGGCAGGTCATGAAGAGAGGCGAGTTTGTTTTAGATTTTTAGCTTTATAAATTTCAATCTCAAACAAACTTGCATCCTTTCAGATATTAAAACTAGTCTTGTGAGTCCTTTATTCTATGCCTCCTATTGTGTAGTGGTATTACTTCCGCCTCTCAACAAAATAAATAGAAACGGTAGAAAAATTGTTACCTGTATGTGAGATTTTTGAAAATCACTCATCCTCTTTACTGTTGCTCTATTCATTTAAAAATACTTTTCAACTGTAATATCTTCCTGTTCCGAGAATAAATCACATGGTATTGTGACTGTCATTTCCAGGAGGTACATGGCTAGAATGCTTTCAGCATTTACAATTTTCACTCTATGTTCAACAGAGTGAGAATGCAGCCATCAATGGATTTTGAGAGCTCTTTCAGGTAGGATTGTAACTTTAGGCTTTACAATAACAGAATAATTTAAATAATTTTCAATCTAGAACAACTTCCAGGTTGTAATAATGAGACATTGGGAAATAGTACATTTAAAGATTGGAGCTTGGAGAGCAAAGAATTGAGACAGGTTAGAAATGGTTTAATGTAACATTGCAAGCAGGGATTACATGGGTGTTTTTTTATTTTAGTTTACATGTCAATGTGACCACAAGATCCTAGGACAGTATCAGTGTACAAAGATAATTCACCACAAATTAAAAATAAACCTGTGTTATCCATCAAATGTACATATGGTGTACATTTCAAAGGTAGGTTTTGCAAATAGGTCTGAATTAATTAAATTTCTTTAACAATGGCATAGGTGTAAATATGGTTTTTCAAATGCGTAGATTTGTTTATTCTCACACAAAGAGAAAACATTTTGTTTGAATATTTTATGTTTTGCTGGTCACGGTTCGCATGTTCCAAAATCTAACTTCAATATATTAATCTCCACATTTTCAATAATATGAAATTAAGTTTGCTCAAATTGATACATACCTTTGCAATAAAGTAATCCCAGATACTAAGCTCTGGTGGGATAAAATTCTCTTTATAAACAGGAATCTTCTGGTTTACATCAGGAGAAGCATGGTTGGGAGAGGCTGTTTCAGAATCTCTGATCATTGGTCTTGACGTTATGCTCATAAAATGGCTGTCATAGTTCTCATCAGTGGGAGCTGCAATTAAAAATTACCGACTTCTTATGGCAACATGTTTATTAGAACTTAAACAAGAATAGAAAATGGTGAGCAGCACAGTGGTGCAGCTGGTAGAGCTGCTGTCTCATAGCTCCAACAACGGGTTATATCCTGACCTTTGATGCTGTCTGCATGCAGTTTGTATGTAATGGTAAGGATTGCCTCCAGTTGTTCCTGGTTCCACACATCCCAAAAATGGGATGATACGTTAACCACCTTTGTAAATTATGCGTATTATGTTGGTGATTGATAGAATATATGATGGAAATGTAGGAAGAATAAAATAGATATGGGCAAGATATGTGCTAAAATATTAAGGAATCAAAGATAGACAAAAATGCTGGAGAACCTCAGCGGATGAGGCAGCATCTATGGAGTGAAGGAAATAGGTGACGTTTCGGGTCTAGACCCTTCTTCAGACTTGGATCAAAGGGCATGTTTCTGTGCTATATTTCTTTGACTCAGTCAGTTAGGCAGAATTTGTGGAAAGAGAAAGAGTTAACATTTCAGACCTTTCTTTTGGATGGGGAAATTAACCAGAAAAATTAACTGTTTCTTCTTATAGATGGCACTTAACTTGCAAGGCATTTCCACCATTTTCTGTTTGCATTTCTGATTTCCAGCATCTAAAGACTGATTGACTTTCATTTACCAGAATTTATTCATCCCAGCAATTAACATAATATTTTGTTTCCGTCACAAAAAAGTAAATTGGAAAGGGAAACAATAATAAGGATACATAGATGCAAGTGTCAGCATTATTTCTCTGACATTCCAAATCAATTCCAATTCCCTTTGAAAAATGAGACAAGATGCTGAACATACAAATTCATGCCCTCATGCAACTCTAGCAGGCATATTTCTCTAATGCATGAGTTTAGATAAATAAGAAAATATAGTTACAGCAGATGACATGCATAAAAATCCACAAAAACTGAGATTTATGTATCAACCACTTTAACATATTTTTTTAACATTTTTTTTAACAGAAATTCAGACATGGAATAGAAAAGTTCATTTCCAGTTCAATTTATTTTAAAGAAAACACATACTTACATTAAAGTACCAAACAAAAGAAAATCCAACTCAAACAGCAATGCATAGAGAAGCAGTATTCAAAGTAACAGGACCGTGGCAGGTCAGAGTCATTACCACTCTACCTGCTCCACTCTATGTCAAGATTCATAGCTGATATTCTACCTCAGTGCCATTTTCCAAAATGGCATGGAGGTAGCATATCAGCCATTCCCATCTTCCTCAATTTCCAGAAATCGATGTATCTTTATTTTGAATGAAAACTATGATTGAGATCCACAACCCTTGGGATAAAGAATTGCAAAGGTTCATATCACTGAGTGAATGTTATCTCTTAGATTTGAAGGCAATCCCTTGTCTTACACCCATTCACTGGCGGGGGGGGGGGGGGGGTCTCACCCTGGGAAAACACCATGAGCATTCACCTTATTCCAACCCCTCATGATTTTGTATACCTCAATAACCTAATGCTTCAGCCTTCTACACTCCAAAGAAAAATGTTCCAGTCTATTCAGCCTCTCCCTGTAACTCAAGTCCTCAAGACCAGGTGACATGGTGGTGAACCTTTCCTGTACTAATAACATTTTTCTTGTAGCTGTGTGAACAGAACTGCACACAGTACTTCAAGTGTGGGCACACCAACGACTTGTACAGCTGTATCGTGATGTCCCAACTTGTGCTCAATACCCTTCTCATTGAAGACAACAAAAGTTATATGGAGAGACTGGATAGGCTGGGGCTTTTTTCTCTGGAGTAAAGGAGGCCGAGTATTTATTTATACCATCTATAAATATGAGGAGCATATATAAGGCAAATGGTCACAGTCTTCTCAGGGTTGGCATGGAGTCAAAAGCTAGAGGGCATTGTTTTAAGTGAGTGCAGAAAGAGTTTAAGGGGATCTGCGGAGCATTTCTTTCACACAGGAGATAGTGGGTAGGTAGAATGAGCTGTCAGAGGGAGTGGAAGAGGTGGGTACAATTACAATGTTTACAAGACATTTGACTAGGTACATAAATTGCAAAGGTGTAGAGGGATATGGGCAAAGCTCTAGCAACTGGAACTACCTCAGTCAGGCAACTGGGTTGGCATGGATGAGTTTGTTTGAAGAGCCTGTTTCTGTACTGAATAACTCTATCCTTGGTACTCTCCAAGTTCACTTGGTTTTCTTTGATTCCACACTACGTCTGGCAGAATGTGCATATTTTCTTTAATATTAATTAATTGTTTTCTTTAATTTCTCTGCAATTTCCTTATTGTATATTATGAATCCTTATGACCGACTGGGCGGAAATTACGTGTGTCCTTGCAAGTTTTTCCTTTCAATAAAAACTCCTGTATCCTACTTTGGCTTTTAAGTCATCTACTCAATATTTATAAATCTATATTTATAAATCTATATTTATAAATATTTAAAATGATGAGGGGGATAGACAGAGTTGATGTGGACCAGCTTTTCCCTTTGAGAATAGGCAAGATTCAAACAAGAGGACATGACTTCAGAATTAAGGGACAGAAGTTTAGGGGTAACATGAGGGGGAACTTCTTTACTCAGAGAGTGGTAGCGGTGTGGAATGAGCTTCCAGTGGAAGTGGTGGAGGCAGGTTCGTTGGTATCATTTAAAAATAAATTGGATAGGCATATGGATGAGAAGGGAATGGAGGGTTATGGTATGAGTGCAGGCAGGTGGGACTAAGGGAAAAAAGTTGTTCGGCACGGACTTGTAGGGCCAAGATGGCCTGTTTCCGTGCTGTAATTGTTATATGGTTATTATATCTCCTGTGTGAATTTAATTCCCAGGCCTACTATTTTTGGCAACTTTATAAACTTTTCCTTTGCTTTGGTATTGTTTTTCTCCAATTAGCCATACAGGAACCATTACTTTTTAGGTTTTATACCTTTACAGCTCTTCTACGCACCGTACTTAAATATGAAAAAAAAAACACTTGCAGAAATGACCAATTTTCAGCTCAAACAGATCACATTGACAAGATTAATAGGAAAACATTAAGAGCATTAATAGGAAAACATTAAGAGGTACTTTATTGTTTGCACATGGTAGACAATTAGGCATGGATATATTGACATTCAAATGAGTTAGTTTAAAATGCAATGGTACCTTCACAATATTTCGCTACTCATATCTAGCCTTGATTGATTGTAGTTAACTGGAAAAGCCATAACACACAAATATGAGGCAGTCTAAGTATTTACTCACCAACCTCACCAGTAACCTTAACTACTTCAGCCTCAGACATACTGAAATGGTAGGGATCAATCTGCAGCTCTGGATCAGATAACTCTTCTAACGCTTCTACTGTTATTATCTCATCAGTGGAAAAGCAATGAGAATGACGTGGAAGAAATGAAGGAAAGAGAAATATAAAACTAACAAAGTAAAGACTCTCTCCTTAGAATTAAAAGTATTTTTGCATATACTGCTATAATACTTAAGACAAATATTGCTAATTTCAAATACTATCACTACAGCAGAGTAGTAAAATGCTACTCACATTCAGCATTTGCGGATTCAGATTCTTTCATAAACTGATCTGAATATGGCTGCAAGAAAGTGGATTTATTTTCAGAACTGTTACCTACAAAGTGAGTTTTGCTCTTTTGGGGGAAGAAAGCGAATTACACCTTGAGTGAACTGCAATTCCTCTTTAAACAATCTTATTTTGCAGCCACAGTTGAGCATATTTATGGAGGGAAACCTCTGGCCAACGCATGAAGCTGGAGCACAGCATAATTTGCATATTATGGTTACTCTTACATTTAATGCATATTAGGGAATTCCTGTGTGCTTTGCCAAGGAGATACTATCTGGTCACTTTATGAGAGTATCCCATTTCAATCTCAAGTAATCTATAACATAACTAAATGCAGTGTATCTATATTCTCTCACCAACACAAGTTCATCTTGGCCCTCTGAAAGCATCAACCGTTTGTTTTTATATATTGAATCGGCAAAGGACATCCTCCAACAGTATTTTAAAATGGTCCTATTTACAGCAATCAAACAAATTATGGCCAATCTATAAGCAAAATACAACATATGCGAGAAGAATTCTCTTTGAAGAAAGGTGTTAGGGTCTTTGACCATGTATGATCGGTTTCCCTAACTCTGCTCTCATCACTCTTGCCCATATTCACAACTAGGATAGGATTCCAAATGTATTTATTTTTCATTCCTCTAGCTTTCACTTTCAATAAATCATTCCCCATAATTTTTTGATAACTGCAATATGATGCCACAAGCAGACACATCCTACCTTCACCTCATATTACAGCAGTTCTAAGGGCCTATTGCCTCAAGGGCTTTTTGATTCACTCTTCCTTCTCAACCAATGTCCTCTCTTCTTATCACTGTTCATTTTTGTGAAACCACAGGAGGTGCAACCTTTGCCTTTTTACTTCCTTCTTCTCGACCATTCGTGATCCTGAACATACAATCAATATGAAGCAGCTATTTATTTATATGACTTTTAACTTGTATACCATATTTACAACAAAGCTGCCTCCTCCAAGACAAATGATGATTGGATGCCTGCTTTGTGGAACAACAGTGCTCGAGCGAGAAGCATGATGCAGTGTTTCTGGTCACTTTACTTATATATCACACTCCCAACTAACCTCACTTGCCTTGCTTCCTACACTTTTGCAATACTTTTCCCCAGAGGCCCAAGAAGAGCACTTCCTCTTCAAACGAGGCAGATTACAGCATTCTGTAGTCAATGTGGCCAATGATTTTGAATAATTGGTATTTCCAGCATTTAGTAGATATTCAGAATATATTCTGCTTCTATTCCACTTCAAAAAGCTGTGGGTCCCATTATTTACACGCAGAAATTCATTGTATTATTCTGCCCATCTCAGTCCAACCCTTTTTTCTCTCCACCCCCATTTTTATCCACCTTAAACTTCTTAAACAAATATATAATACACTTATTGCACCTATCCTTCACATAGCTCGGTAGCAATTTAAAGTTTGGCAGGTAAATTGTTAGGATTAAAGTATATGCACTTCACTTTTTTCCCCCCAAAAAACCCAAAGGAGCCCCCCCCCATAGACTAAATTAATCTTCTCCCATTGAAAATTGATAAATCAATTTTCAGATCTATTTTTGAGGCACAATGTCGACATTATTTTTGACGGAGTTTTGAAATTGCATTTATTTATTTCAATTCAATATATATTTTATTTGTTTAAAAAAATTGGAATATTGCAGTATAAGAATGATGCAATAATGATGCACATCCCATGCATAATTCAACAACAATATAACCTTGCAATCTGAAGTTGTGTATACAAGAGGATGCGCACAAGTGTTATTTTTTCTTAAAATCTCCACAGGAGGTCCTTTATTGCCTAAAATAGGGCTTAATTGTAATGCTGTTCATTGAAAATTATTCCTTTATATAATTCCAATTAAGTAATATATATTTTTGAGGACCCGACAAGTACTTTTGGTCAAATTGAACTTCAAAGAGAAATAACTTTTCTGCCAGACACCTTCTATGATTTGTATCTGATAGAAAGAACTGTTTAATGAGATAGCAAAGCAATATTTTAGATATTATTATAGAGGATATTTACAATGACCAAGGAATCATCTTTTTCGAATGCTTCGAATGTAATGTGAAAAGAAAAGCCAAAATAATCTAATTTTGCCTCAAATATGAAGACAAAACATGATTGCCCTGCCAGTGACATCACTCAGGCATAGCTTCAGCACTTTGAAAAGGGTGGGGACACCACATTTGATTTTAAATTCCCTTTAAACTTGACAAATGTGGGGACTCCAATCCATAACATTGGTCAGGTTACTTCAAAGGCAAAATTGTGAAAAACTATAAATTAATGGCCTGGGAATAATGTACAACTGCTGCCTTGTGAGCCATTGTACATTGATAACAATTTAATTGAAAGGGTGAACCTCAATATTAACAGATTGGCATGCGTTAAGGGCCAATGTTCTCCCCGCTTCTCAAAGTAGCAATCATTAATTTTGAAGTTAGCTTCCTTGATCAAGGCTCAAGGTCGCAGAGGCCTAATTAATTGGGAAATGAACATTTGTCGTAGTTGAAATAAGAAAAAATAAACCCACTCTTGCATATCTCCAATAACATCACAGGTCTCGATGGCAGACAGAAGAGCTGTCTGACACTACAGTAAGAAATATTTAGGTTAGTGATCAGACTTAGTCATGAGACCCATGTAGGAATGAGTTCTTTGTACTTTGATCTTGCTCAGGGACAATCATTTCTACTGTTCTCAGTACCCAATTGGCTCAGCACATGAAAACTAGGATGAGACACAATTAGTGAAGTGAAAACTGAAGATAATCCTGTGACACATGAATGAAATGGGCAGTAATTGGTTTGGATTGCTGATGTGGTACTGTTTCATTGGAGAACTGTCCGGCTTCATTGGCGAACAGAAATAACAGGGGGTAGAAATGTCTTGGAAATGGGACTTAACTCCTGACAAAATTTTGGACTGACGGAATTTGCAAAATGAGAACCAGAGTCTGGAACTCAGGGAACAAAGTGAAGCCAGAAATATTCCTGAGACTGATCACCTTGTGTCCTGAAAGAGTAGAAATTGAGTGCTATCCTGTCAAACAGGAGTCTGAATAAAGCTAAGTGCATCTTTCACCAGTTGTCATTAGTGTCATAAGGCCATGGGATAGGAGCGGAATTAGGCCATTCGGCCCATCGTCTACTCTGCCATTCAATGATGGCTGATCTATCTCTCCATCCTTACACCATTCTCCTGCTTTCGCCCCATAACCCTTGAGACCCGTACTAATCAAGAATCTATCTCTACCTTAAAGCTCTAATGTGATTCCAATGCAAAGGTGAATTTGATGCAGTAGTACTAAATCTAGTTAACCTAAGACTCAGTTCCTAGTAGACATACAAGTAATCCAATAACAATTTTCTCACTTCCACAACCTTTCTTGTAAAATGTTTTTTTGCTCAATCCTTATTCACTGCATTGCAACTTAGCTGCAACCAATTACCTACCAGGCTTTGTCCTGCTCCTCCTCTCTTCCACACCCCCCCCCCCTCCTCAATCAGTGTGAAGAAGGGTCCCAACCCGAAACGTCACCTATCCATGTTCGACAGAGACAATGCCTGACCTGCTGAATTGTTCCTGCACTTGGTGTCTTGTTTTCATATTTAGATCTTGGACTAAATGGAGTACTGAATTGAATCTGTACACCTCACAGGAGGATCAGGGCATTTTGTCCCTCGAATCTCTTCTACAATTTACGGAAGTCAATTCTGATCTCTGATTAGCTCCATGTATATTCACTTTTTCCTGCATGTTCATCTTTTCAAAATCTCCATGAGTAATTTAGTTAACAAAAGTCCAGAAATCTCAGATTCAAGCTTGAATGAACTAGCATTAAAAAGCAATAAGAAATAAAACTTCAAATTTCTTCCACCTCTGCATGTAATTTCTCCCCAAGAGATTTGGCTTCCATTTTAAATTACACCCTTATGTCTTGGACATTTAATGCACAAGTGCTATAACAATGACCTAGTATTATCATGTTTAAATGTAATCCTGCACTATGCCATGAACACTGAGGCCATTGAATGTGTGAATATTATTGTAATACTTTTGATTATACATACCCCAGTATCCTTTACTTAAGCACAACTATTTACTCATCTGAGCCAAAATGAATATTTGCAAAACAAATCTTCTGTAAAATTACCATTCTATTACCATTCAAACATCTAGATTATTCACTCTAATATCATACCATTGTCCGCTAATTTTAATGCAGTGAAATTTAATTATGTGACCGCACATAGCTTTAAGATAAGCCTGGCATGTTAATTTAGTTTAGTTTAGAGATACAGCACGGAAACAGGCCTTTCGGCCAACCAGGTCTGCGCCGACCAGCAATCCCTGCATATGAACACTATCCTACACACACCAGGGACAATTTTTACATTTACCAAGCCAATTAACCTACATACAGTACCTGCACATCTTTGGACTGTATTAATACTACTATACCTCTAAACTTCCTCACGCTATTCTAACTAAGGTCAGATTCAAAATAGTTAACTTACTTGGTTAATTTCATAATAGACCATTACAAAAAGGTTTGACCTAAATTCACAGTAATATAGAGAAACTTCACAGCACTACAATAAAGAATCTGGGATGAAATCATTTAAAATATGTTCTTATGGCAAGCTGTGCAATGGTCATAGTACAAACAAAGGCAAATTATACCTGATTTAGTTATTCATTGTTTCTCGTGGTATAATTCTGATCAAACTAAAAAAAAAACACCCAACAATAATGCTTCTTATTTTATGACTACATTTAACAGTGAATAATTAAGAACACACAAAGTGAGGTAATGTCAACCAACCTGTCGTAGCTGTGGCCTGGATTTGGTCCGTTGCAGGTACATGTGCACCTCCACCAAAAATTGCAGCCCACATGTTACTGTTAAGAGGATGAGTCACGATACGGAAGAGCTCATTACTGGAATGAGTTCCCAAACCATGAACAAAAAGGCTAAGATAAATTGCTGTCAACACCTCACAAAGTAGAACTGTTAATTTGGGCTTGTCTTCATCTCCAGCTGAATTTAAGAGCTGAATCAGTTCCTTTATTCCTGTGAATTATAGAAGAGAGTAAATGTTCAGATTTGTATAAACGTTCAGAATATTTAACATCAACATTCCCACCACAGCTTACAACCCAGCTGTATGAACGTTGATTTCTCCTTCAAGTAACCCTTGCTTTCCCTCTCTCCGTCCCTCCCCCACCCTAGTTCTCCGACTAGTTTCCCTGTCCTCCTGATTAATTTTACTGTTTGTATGCCTCGTTGTGACCTTCCCCTCGACCAACAATGAATCAATCTACATTTCCTTGATCACAGTATGGTTTGATCTGTCGTTCTCACACCTTACATTCATTTTGTACCCTTCCATATCTCCAGTTTCCCTCTCCCGACTCAATCTGAAGAAGGACCTCGACCCGAGGCTTCACCCGTTCCTTCACTCCAGAGAAACTGCCTGTCCCGCTGAGTTACACCAGCATTTTGGGTCTATCCATTTCTATCATGTACCCATCTTCAAAATCTACATAGAACAAAGTATGTACAGTGCCCTCCATAATGTTCGAGACAAAGACCCATCATTTATTTATATGCCTCTGTACTCCACAATTTAAGATATGTAATAGGAAAATATCACACGTGGTTAAAGTGCACATTATCAGATTTTAATCAAGGTCATTTGTATACAATTTGGTTTCATCATGTAGAAATTACAGCTGTGTTTATACATAGATCCCCCCCATTTCAGGGCACCATAATGTTTGGGACACATGGCTTCACAGGCGTTTGTAATTGCTCAGGTGCATTTAATTGCCTCCTTAATGCAGTTATAAGAGGGCTCTCAGCACCTAGTCTTTCCTCCAGTCTTTCCATCACCTTTGGAAACTTTTATTGCTGTTTATCAACATGAGGACCAAAGTTGTGCCAATGAAAGTCAAATAAGCCATTATGAGACTGAGAAACAAGAATCAAACTGTTAGAGACATCAGCCAAACCTTAGGCTTATCAAAATCAACTGTTTGGAACATCATTCAAAAGAAAGAGAACACTGGTGAGCTTACTAATCGCAAAGGGACTGGCAGGCCAAATAAGACTTCCGCAGCTGAAAACAGAAGAATTCTCTCCATAACAAAGAAAACCCCCCAAACACCTGTCTGACAGATTTGAAACACTCTTCAGGAGTCAGGTGTGGGAATTGTCAATGGCCACTGTCTGCAGAAGACTTCATGAACAGAAATACAGAGACTATACTGCAAGATGCAAACCACTGGTTAGCTGCAAAAATAGGATGGCCAGGTTACATTTTGCCAAGGAGTAATTAAAAGAGCAACCAAAGTTCTGGAAAAAGGTTTTGTGGACAGATGAGATGAAGATTAACTTACATCAGAGTGATGGCAAGAGCAAAGTATGGAGGAGAGAAGGAACTACCCAAGATCCAAAGCATACCACCTCATCTGTGAAACCCAAAGCATTCAGGGCTCTTGCTTAACTTTTTTTCCTGTTGCCAGTCAGGCAACCTTGGCAGCTTTTTAGGTTGCCAAATGACAGTTTAGGTGGTCATTTAAGATGGCTTGCATGACACGTGCGATAATGTGCTCGGATGAAGTGCATAGTTACCAGTCAGAATTATGGTCAATGAAGCATTCACATATTATTTCTGCTTCAAATAAAGTCACAAACTAAACATATTCACCAATGAAGACATGGTATATACCACAATGACATGCAGCAACATTACAATACAATATCTCATCTCCTTTTACACATTGCAAAGAATGCAATTTCTATTATTTCTTTCCACTTCCAAACAAAATTCTAGTTGGATTATTCAGCGTATGATCAACCTCAGTGAGACCAAGTGCAGGCTTGGCGATCGCTTTGCACAACACCTACACTCAGTTCGCAATAACCAACCTGATCTCCTGGTGGCTCATCACTTCAACTCCCCCTCCCATTCCGAATCCGACTTTTCTGTCCTGGGCCTCCTCCATGGCCAGAGTGAGGCCCACCGCAAATTGGAGGAACAGCACCTCATATTTAGCTTGGATAGTTCACACCCCAGCGGTATGAACATTGACTTCTCCAATTTCAGGTAGTACTTGCTTTCTCCCTCTTTCAGCTCCCATTCCCAGCTCTCCCAAAGCCTACTGTCTCCGCATCTTCCTTTCTTTTTCCAGACCCCCCCCCCCCACCGACATCAGTCTGAAGAAGGGTCTTGACCCGAAACGTCACCTATTCCTTCACTCCATAGATACTGCCTCACCCGCTGATTTTCTCCAGCTTTGTCTACCAACGGGATTCCACCACTGGCCACATCTTCCCATCTCCTCCCCTGTCGGCTTTCCGCAGACACCGCTCCTTCCATAACTCCCTGTTCATTTTGTCCCTTCCCACCCAAACCCTCTCCAGGTACTTTCCCTTGCAACCGCAGGAAATGCTACACTTGTCGCTTTACCTCCCCTCTTGACTCCATTTAAGGGCCCAAGCCGTCTTTCCAGGTGAGGCAGAGGTTCACGTGCACCTCCTCCAACCTCATCTATTGCATCCGCTGCTCTAGGTGTCTGCTGCTCTACATCGGTGAGACCAAGCATAGGCTTGGCGATCGCTTTGCCCAATACCTCCGCTCGGTTCGTAATAACCAATCTGATATCCCGGTGGCTCAGCACTTCAACTCCCCCTCCCATTCCAAATCAGACTTTTCTGTCCTGGACCTCCTCCATGGCCAGAGTGAGGCCCACCATAAATTGGAGGAGCAGCACCTCATATTTTGCTTGGGCAGTTTACACCCGAGCGGTATGAAAATTGACCTCCAATTTTAGGTAGTCCCTGCTTTCTCCTCCGCTTCCCAGCTCTCCCTCAGCCCACTGTCTCTGCCTCTTCCTTTCTTCTTCCCACCTTCTGCACCCTCAAATCAGTTTGAAGAAGGGTCTTGACCCAAAACGTCACTTATTTCCTTCGCTCCATAGACGCTGCCTTACCCGCTGATGTTCTCCAGCATTTTTGTCTCCCCATTCACACTCTTATCCCACTTTCTTCACCCACTGCCTGCACATTAGTGGCAATTTTACAGAGACAAGTTAACCTACAAAGCCAATGCATCTTTGGGATGTGGGAGGAAACCTACATGCTTGCAGGGAGAATGTGCAAATTCAACACAGACAGTGCCCGAGGACAGGATCGAACACAGATCCCTGGCGTGTGAGGCAGCAAGTCCACCAGCTGTGCCTCTATATTTTATTTTCCAACACACAAAAAATTATTCATTGATAACTTTGGTTACTAAAAAAAAAGAAACTATCCATTTTCAGTCTTAAATCTCTGAGATGCTATGCCCCCCTTTACAGCTACTGTAGGTTTTAATTCAGTTCAAGATTATGGGGCAGTACATTGGCCATAAAGTTGCTGCCTAAAAGACCCGGTATTGATCCTGAATATGGGTGCTGTCTGTATGGAGTTCGCTCCTTTTCCCTTTGATCGCATGGGTTTTCTCCGGGTGCTCTTATTTCCTTCCACATTCCAAAGGTGTGCAGGAACCTTTTTCAGACCCAACCCAAAACCTGAAGAAGGGTTTCGGCCCGAAACGTTGCCTATTTCCTTCACTCCATAGATGCTGCTGCACCCGCTGAGTTTCTCCAGCTTTTTTGTGTACCTTCGATTTTCCAGCATCTGCAGTTCCTTCTTAAACACGTAATATTTTCTGTTTGTCCAGAGATTCTGGCTGACCTGTTGAGTTACTCCAGCATTTTGTGTCTATCTTCAGTTTAAACCAGCATCTGCAGTTCCTTCCTACACACATGATACTATACGATAGAGCTTTATTGGAAATTGTGTGTGTGTGTGTGTGTGTGTGTGTGTGTGTGTGTGTATATATATATAGTTATATATTCATTGCCAGAGTGAGCAACAGCGGAAATTGGAGGAACAGCACCTCATATTCCGTCTGGGGTCCTTGCGTCCTTATGGCATCAACATTGAATTCCCCCAATTTGGCTAGCCTGTGCTGTCTCCTCCCCTTCCTTCACCCTCTAGCTGTCTCCTCCCACCCTCCCATCCGCCCGCCCTCGGGCTCCTCCTCCTCCTCCCTTTTTCTTTCTTTCTTTCCCCACCCCCCATCAGTCTGAAGAAGGGTTTCGGCCCGAAACGTCGCCTATTTCCTTCGCTCCATAGATGCTGCTGCACCCGCTGAGTTTCCCCAGCAATTTTGTGTGCCTATAAATATACATTGTTTTGTTTTCTCGTTGATAACATTGTTTACGGAATACTATGTTTACATATTCTGTTGTGCTGCTGCAAGTAAGGATTTCATTGGGACTTGAGAGAATAAAGCAATCTTGACTCTTGACTTACGTCGCCAATGTGTGGGATAGAACTAGTGTACGGGTGATCGGTGTGGACTCGGTGGGCCGAAGGGCCTGTTTCCACGCTGTATCTTTAAATTAAACTAAAACACTAAAACCAGAGGAAATCTAAAGAAGGGTCTCTACCGCCTGGTTGCCTAATTATAGGAAGGATGTCAACAAAATAGAGAGAGTACAGAGGAGATTTACTAGAATGTTGCCTGGGTTTCAGCAACTAAGTTACAGAGAAAGGTTGAACAAGTTAGGGCTTTATTCTTTGGAGCGCAGAAGTTTAAGGGGGGACTTGATAGAGGTTTTTAAAATGATGAGAGGGATAGACAGAGTTGACGTGGAAAAGCTTTTCCCACTGAGAGTAGGGAAGATTCAAACAAGGGGACATGACTTGAGAATTAAGGGACTGAAGTTTAGGGGTAACATGAGGGGGAACTTCTTTACTCAGAGAGTGGTAGCTGTGTGGAATGAGCTTCCAGTGAAGGTGGTGGAGGCAGGTTCGTTTTTATCATTTAAAAATAAATTGGATAGTTATATGGATGGGAAAGGAGGGTTATGGTCTGAGCGCAGGTATATGGGACTAGGGGAGATTATGTGTTCGGCACGGACTAGAAGGGTCGAGATGGCCTGTTTCCGTGCTGTAATTGTTATATGGTTATATGGTTACCCGAAACGTCACCCAATTTCTTCTATCCAGAGATGCTGGCTGCTCCATTGAGTTCCGCTGCACAATTAAAGCATGGAATAGTCTTCACCCTACTATAGGTACCCAATCAGAAGCAATTAAATTGAAGGTAGCTCTTTTTTTCCCCCAATAAACCTTTTTTGTTTAAGTCCAAGTCAAGAGGCAAGAGAGTTTTATTATCATGTGTCCCAGATAGGACAATGAAATTCGTGCTTGCTGCAGCATA
The DNA here is from genome assembly GCF_010909765.2 of Amblyraja radiata. NCBI lineage: Eukaryota > Metazoa > Chordata > Chondrichthyes > Rajiformes > Rajidae > Amblyraja > Amblyraja radiata. Next base: position 25,500,020 of record NC_045958.1, on the reverse strand, counting down.
TCAGAATATGTAAACATAATACAGAACAGGAGATAAAAGTTCACTGTGTTTATATACCATAGACCATGTATATATACACAATAAATAAACAGATAAAATGCAATAGGCTGTTATTTTTCAGAGTTTGGTGGTGGTGTTTAAATTCCATTTTGAATATTTTTGGAGGACCAGGAAACCAAGTAGCAAGAGTTACTCCAGGGAGTTACTCCAGTTCGAGCGAGTGAGACTGCGTTGGTTTTCAGCGGTCGCGGCGAGTGGACAGCAATGGCAGCCAGATCTCCCACCATGCAAAGGGAGGGGGAAAGTGGCCGACGACGACCAGTTGCAGTGGCAGTGCGCATGTGCAGGGCGGCACATTCGCACAACTACGGCCGATGATGTGCTGGCCAAAGATCCTCGCTATAGGAGCTTTGGTGCTGGCCGTGGTTGTGCGCATGTGTAAGGCGGCCGGTGGACGAGGAGCGGGCGGAGACCAGAGACACGGACAGCGGGCGGAGACCCGAGACATGGACATGGATAGCAGGCGGAGACGGAGAGTGACAGAGATAGAGAGAGAGAGATAGAGAGGGGGCCCGTTCAGAATTAAACGAGAGGTGTCCCGGGTGCTTGCCAAGCCGGGCAAAATGGCATGGCTTTTAGGTTGCCCTACGGGTCTGTGGGTTGCCATTGGCAACCGGGCAACCGCTAATTTCGAGCCCTGGCATACCACCTGATCTGTGAAACACAGTGGTGGGGGTGTTACGGCCTGGGCATGTATTGCTCACTTATCTTCATTGATGATACACTGCTGATGGTAGTAGCATAATGAATTCTGAAGTGTATGGAAACATCTTATCTGCTCAAGTTCAAACAAATGCCTCAAAACTCATTGGCCAGCGGTTCATTCCACAGCAAGACAATGATCCCAAACATACTTCTAAAGCAACAAAGGAATTTTTTAAAGCTAAAAAATGGTTAATTCTTGAGTGACCAAGACAATCACCCGATCTGAACCCAATTGAGCATGCTTTTTATTTGCTGAATAGAAAACTGAAGAGGACTGGCCCCTCAAACAAGCATAAGCTAAAGGTGGTTCCAATACAGGCCTGGCAGAGCATCACCAGAGAAGACACCCAGTAACTGGTGATGTCCATGAATCACTGACCTCAAGCAGTCATTGCATGCAAAGGATATGCACCAAAGTACTAAACATGACTACTTTCATTTGCATGACATTGCTGTGTCCCAAACATTATGGTGCCCTGAAAGGGGGGGGCTATATATAAACACTGCTGTAATTTCTACATGGTGTATGAAAATGGCCTTTATTAAAATATGACTTTATATATGTCATAATATAACTTAATATAAATATGACTAAAAAGTGCACTTTCAGCACATGTAATTTTTTTTCTATTACAAATCTCAAATTGTGGAGTACAGACGCAAATAAATAAATGATGGGTCTTTGTCCTAAACATTACGGCAGGCACTGTAATTACACGCAGAAGTTTAGTGAATAGCAAATGTTCAATATTTTAAAAACAATAGCAAAAATATCTAAATATGCAGTTTACCTGGCCATTGGTCAGGAGATGTATTGGGAGTCACTGAGCAATCTAAACTCGCTGCTCTGTTTGATCGTTGCTGTGTAAACAGAAAACTCTGATAGACCATTCCAGTGAATTGGTTTGCATACAAAGAACTGTAAGAGACAAAACATATATTTTTTCCCCCAATGAAATGTAAAATGTCACTTCTTAAATGGTTCACAATTCACATCACAACCCAGAGAGAAAAATGTTCACTAATAAAGAAAGTGGAAGGGTATGTTTAATGTTAAAGGTTTATGTTTAATGTTAAATTCTATAATGCTGTGTTTATTTTATTGGTGTGCTGCAATGGCAACTCAAATTTCACTACACCAATTAGTGTATGTGCCAATAAATGCCCTTTGTCCTTTGAATGTGAGATCGCACAAGTACTAAAGTACTTAAAAATAAAGATGTGAGAAAAAATAGGTCAACAGAAATGGATAGTTGCTTATAACTGCCATAACCTTCAATATGACAAGAAAATAGTGTATATACTGATATTGAAAAAAGAGCGAATGCAAGAGCAGAAAAATGGTCACTTGGAAAAAGGCTGGCAGATTTGCAAACAAGATCAACTTACATGTAGAACTAAAGTAGATATATAAAGAAAGCACTGTAAGATAGGAGAGAATGTGTCGATTATGCTGATGGGCATGCAAAACTGAATACATTGCAGGGAGATAAGTGGCCAAATGGGACTGATGTGATTGCACTGATGTCAACCATAGATTCAATGGGCAAACAGCCTCCTTCATAATGAATGAAAGGAAAACATGTGGAAAAGCAGGTGGTGATGAAAATACACTATTAATGAGAGAATAACACCAAATAAGTCAAACGCAAGATAGAACAAAAGGTACACTGAAATGGTAAGATGTGCTGGTAATGAGAAATATGGCCACACAATGTAAATGAATGAGGACGGACCCGATGAGATACACAAGTAGTTGATAACAAATTCACAACAAAAGACACAGCATATCTACAAAAGAAGCAGCTGGAGCAGTATGCACATTAGTTGCATGATAAGAGTAGGGGCAAAGAAATGGAAAAAAGGACATTTAAGTTTTGATTCTGTTCAGAATAATCTGCATTTAAAGTATTCTACAAGAAGTCTGGAAGAAATTATCGTGGATTAATGACCAGAATTAAATGCAAATCCAATTTGGTCAATCCATTGATTTTACTTTGGACGATGCTTCAATGAGCTAAGCAAACAGGTAAACCAGTGGTTCCATTTTTTGCTTCAATGTTTATTGAACTGAAATGGTATGTGTAGTGCACTTGTCACAGCCTTTATTAGGCTGACTGATACCCTTTAACTCTGTTTAAAAGTGCATGCTTGTGATTGCTGGATAAGGACAATCTTGGGCTCCACTTTGACACAACTGTAAAATCAGACATGGCCTTTCAATGCCTGGGCTTTTCAATACAAAACACCACCTTAAGTAAAATATTGAGTGTTGCAAACTAAACAATGTTATTTTCAACAGTTCCACAAAGAATGGGAAAAGGAAATAAATTAATTTGAAAGTACAACGTTCTAATTGAATATACTGCATTCCCATTTACCCGTTACTGTGGCCATCACACAGACACTGGTAGAGGCATGCCGACAGCGAAGCAGCAATAGTGTGCAATACATGGATCTGAAATTAAACAAAATGTATTTACCCAAGGCAACATTAATGCATGTTCTATTGCCATTCAATACTTGTTAAACAAAATACAAAGCATCATAGTACCCCATCTATGTATGAAAGCTAATTGGGTACTAAACCTTTCATTGGTACTTAAAATAAGTTATCCAGTATGAATGCTCAAAAATGCTAATGTTAGATTCTGCCCCTGAAGCCTTAGCTTTATTTTAAGTTGTTTACATCCCCATGGCTTAAATGATGTATGCGCTTGCCCAGGAACAGTGGTTTCTATATTAAGACCACAAAGACTGGGTCAATTTAAATGGTAAAAGGCAATTCTAGAACAGGGAAAGCAGTTGGACACGAGATCTTCATATTAGTTTTGTGTAATTTTTGAAGATGAAATGACAATATGCTCAGAAAAAAACATGGCGCATAAAGGAAGAGACTTCTTGTACTTCCTGGTATTTTATTTAAAGAAATAGCCCATTAGTATCATAACTCATATTTTTTTATTTTAGTTTAGAGATACAGGGTGGAAACGAGCTTTTCGGCCGACTGAGGCCACGCCCACCAATGATTACCCTTACACTAGTCGTGACCTACACCCTTAGAAAAATTTACAGAAGCCAATTAACCTATAAATCTGCAGGTCTCTGGAATATGGGAGGAAACATGCAGTCACAGGAAGAATGTACAAATTCCGTACAGAGCATCAATATTCAGGATCGAACCTGGGTCTCTGGCACTGTAAGGCAGCAAGTCTACTACTGCACACTCTACAGAGTAATTTAGATGAAGAATGCTGGAAAGTACCCAGCACGTCAGAAAGCAGCCATGAAAATAAAAGCAGTTAATCTTTCATAGATCTTTCAGCAGAATGGGGAAAGAAAGAAAACAGGTTTATGCTGCAAATATTTTGAGGGAAGATTGGATAGGGCTGGGAGAATATTTTTGAAAGAGTAAGGCTTCTGGTGAACCGATCTAGCTGATCAGTTGAGAGGGGGTGGGGGGGGAGTTAAAGAATAAAAACAAGTACCGTGAAGGAACAGGGAAAAGCTGTGAAATGCAGGTTAGGGCCATAAAAAAGTCAAGAAGATTAGGTAGTGCCATTGGAGAGAGAAACATAGAAACATAGAAATTAGGTGCAGGAGTAGGCCATTCGGCCCTTCGAGCCTGCACCGCCATTCAATATGATCATGGCTGATCATCCAACTCAGTATCCCGTACCTGCCTTCTCTCCATACCCTCTGATCCCCTTAGCCACAAGGGCCACATCTAACTCCCTCTTAAATATAGCCAATGAACTGGCCTCGACTACCCTCTGTGGCAGAGAGTTCCAGAGATTCACCACTCTCTGTGTGAAAAAAGTTCTTCTCATCTCGGTTTTAAAGGATTTCCCCCTTATCCTTAAGCTGTGACCCCTTGTCCTGGACTTCCCCAACATCGGGAGCAATCTTCCTGCATCTAGCCTGTCCAACCCCTTAAGAATTTTGTAAGTTTCTATAAGATCCCCTCTCAATCTCCTAAATTCTAGAGAGTATAAACCAAGTCTATCCAGTCTTTCTTCATAAGACAGTCCTGACATCCCAGGAATCAGTCTGGTGAACCTTCTCTGCACTCCCTCTATGGCAATAATGTCCTTCTTCAGATTTGGAGACCAAAACTGTACGCAATACTCCAGGTGTGGTCTCACCAAGACCCTGTACAACTGCAGTAGAACCTCCCTGCTCCTATACTCAAATCCTTTTGCTATGAAAGCTAACATACCATTCGCTTTCTTCACTGCCTGCTGCACCTGCATGCCTACTTTCAATGACTGGTGTACCATGACACCCAGGTCTCGCTGCATCTCCCCTTTTCCTAGTCGGCCACCATTTAGATAATAGTCTGCTTTCCTGTTTTTGCCACCAAAATGGATAACCTCACATTTATCCACATTATACTGCATCAGCCAAACATTTGCCCACTCACCCAGCCTATCCAAGTCACCTTGCAGTCTCCTAGCATCCTCCTCACAGCTAACCCTGCCCCCCAGCTTAGTGTCATCCGCATCACTGAGTGAATATTATAAATAGATAACCTACTGTAGAACCAGTTATTTTTGATTGAAACAATGTTGGAGTGGGATGGAGAATTAACCTGGGAAGCAACTGGAAATTCATTCACCTCTGCACAATGAATAGTGTTCTGCAATGTGGTCACCCAATCTATGACTGGTTTCTCCAATGTAGAGACCACATTGCGAACATAAAATGCAGTACATCAGATTGAAAGAAATGCACGTCACTACTTTGCCTGAAAGGACTGTTTGGTCCCTGGATGACGGGAAGGGAAGGGCTTGTGTTGCATTTCCTGGAAGAGTGGACCAAGGAGTCACAAAGTGAATGGTCTCTTAGAATTGTTAGAAAAGGAGTGGAAGACGGTATGCGATGGTGGAATCGAATTGGTGCTATAAATTGTGAAGATTGACTCTGTGAATGTGGAGGCTGGTGAGGAGGAAAGCCAAGTGGCGAACTCCATCCTTGCTCTGTCCGGGAGGAAGGGAAGTGAGAGCAAAGATGCTAGAAATATATGATTTGAAGTCAAGGGGTCTGTCAACTATGGCAAGAGAGGAAGCTATGGTTATGGAACAAGGAAGAGATCTCAGAGGCACGGATGTGAAAGTCTCATCAGTGCAGAAGCAATGCAACTGAGAAACTGAAGGAATGGGATGTGATTCTTATAGAAAGCAAGACGAGGGCTGAACAGCTATTTTTATTGCTGCATGTCATGCAAAATTATAAAACTGAAGAGATTTAGTGAAGTAGACTGAAAATGCCAGTGACAAGAAAATATCAAGCTAATGTACATTCTGTTGAGAATGGCAGAAAATTGAATAAAATATTACCTCAATCTCTTACCTTTTAGGTTAATATTGTTCGAATAAACTCAATTTGCTCATTACAAAAAACCTGCCTGTTTTATTAATAACTTTGGATTTAAAATAAATCTTTGTAGCAAAGTAAAAAGTTGAAGAGTGTCAACAGCTGCCATCTGCTGGATTTTAAAATGCAATACAAGGGAAGTAAAAATAAATTGATCAAGTCAAGTGTTTTATTGTCATGTGTCCCAGATAGAACGATGAAATTCTTACTTGCTGCAGCACAACAGAATATGTAAACATAGTGCACTGCAAACAATATGAGAATTGAGAGAAAAAAGTTCAGTGTGTATAAATGCACATACCCACACGTACACAAATACAGTGCCCTTCATAGTGTTTGGGACAAAGACCCATCATTTATTTATTTGCTTCTGTACTCCACAATTTGAGATTTGTAATAAAAAAATAATCTCATGTGGTTAAAGTGCACATTGTCAGATTTTAATAATCGTCATTTTTATACATTTTGGTTTCACCATGTAGAAATTACAGCAGTGTTTATACACTGTCCCCCCATTTCAGGGCACCATAGTGTTTGGGACACAGTAATGTAATGTAAATGAAAGTAGTCATGTTTAGTATTTTGTTGCATATCCCTTGCATGCAATGACTGCTTAATGTCTGTGATTTTAACCAGTTGCTGTGTGTCTTTTCTGGTGATGTTCTGCCAGGCCTGCATTGGAGCCATCTTTAGATTCTGCTTGTTTTGGGGGCAAGTCCCCTTCAGTTTTCTCTTCAGCATACTGTATAAAAGGCATGCTCAATTGGGTTCAGATCAGGTGATTGACTTAGCCACTCAAAAATTGACCTTTTTTTAGCTTTGAAAAATACCTTTGTTGATTTCGAAGTATGTTTAGGATCATTGTCTTTCTGTAGAATGAACCGCCGGCGAATGAGTTTTGAGGCATTTGTTTGAACTTGCGCAGATAGGATGCATCTATACACTTCAGAATTCATTATGCTACTACCATCATCAATGAAGATGTGAGTCAGTACCTTCAGCACCCATACATGCCCAGGCCATAACAACCCCACCACGTGTTTCACACATGAGGTCGTAGGTTTTGGATCTTACCAAACCTTACCTTTACCAAAATCAACTGTTTGGAACATCATTAAGAAAGAGAGCATTGGTGAGCTTACTAATCGCAAAGAGACTGACAGGCCAAGGAAGACCTCCACAGCTGATTGCAAGAATTTTCTCTATAATATAGAAAAGACCCCAAACACCTGTCCGACAGATCAGAAACACTCTTCAGGAGTGGATTTGTCAATGACCACTGTCCACAGAAGACTTCATGAACAGAAATACAGAGGATACACTGCAAGATGCAAACCACTGGTTAGCAGCAAAAATTGAATCGCCAGGTTACTGTATGCCAAGAAGTACTTAAGAGAGCAACCAGTTCTGGAAAAAAGATCTTGTGGACAGATGAGATGAAGATTAACATATTAGAATGATGGCAAGAACAAAGTATGGAGGAGAGAAGGAACTGCCCAAGATCCAAAGCATATCATCTCATCTGTGAAACATGGTGGCGGGGGTGTTATGACTAGGCATGTATGGCTGCTTAAGGTACTGGCTCACTTATCTTCATTGATGATGTAGTGGCCATGTGGCCTGTGTTGCATGTCATTGATGATGGCATGTGCCTTTAATTTTAGACTGCCCGTTATATTGTGGGTGGGATTTATGACATGTTTTTGGGCGTGTTTGGAGCTCAAGATTCAAGAGTTTATTGTCATGTGTCCCTGATAGGACAATGAAACTCTTGCTTTGCTTCAGCACAACAGAACATAGCAGGCATGACTACAAAACAGATCAGTGTGTCCATATACCATTATATAAATATATATGAATAAATAAACTGATCAAGTGCAAATAACCGATAATGGGCTATTAATGTTAAGAGTTTTGTCCGAGCCAAGTTTAATAGCCTGATGACTGAGGGGAAGTAGCTATTCCTGAAACTGGTTGTTGCAGTCTTCAGGCTCCTGTACCTTCTACCTGAAGGTAGCAGGGAGATGAGTGTGTGGCCAGGATGGTGTGGGTCCTTGAAGATACTGCCAGACTTTTTGAGGCAGCGACTGTGATAGATCCCCTCGATGGAATGGAGGTCAGAGCCGATGATGGACTGGACAGTGTTTACTACTTTTTGTAGTCTTTTCCTCTCCAGGGCACTCAAGTTGCCGAACCAAGTCACGATGCAACCGGTCAGCATGCTCTCTACTGTGCACCTGTAGAAGTTAGAGAGAGTCCTCCTTGACAAACCGACTCTCCGTCTCTGGCATCTCCCATTCAGCCACTGTTGAATCCATCTTGCTACTCCACCATTAATACCCAACAATTGTACCTTCTTAACCAACCTTCCATGTGGAACCTTGCCAAAGGCCTTACTGAAGTCCATATAGACAACATCCACCGCTTTACCCTCATCAATTTCCCTAGTAACCTCTTCAAAAAATTCAAGAAAATTAGTCAAACATGACCTTCCAGGCACAAATCCATGTTGACTGATCCTAATGAGACCCTGTTTATCCAGATGCTTATATATATTATCTCTAAGTATCCTTTCCATTCATTTGCCCACCACTGATGTCAAACTAACAGGTCTATAATTGCTAGGTTTACTCTTTGAACCCTTTTTAAACAATGGAACAACATGCGCAGTACGCCAACCCTCCGGCATCATTCCCGTTTCTAATGACATTTGAAATATTTCTGTCATAGCCCCTGCTATTTCCACACTAACTTCCCTCAATTTCCTAGGGAATATCCTGTCAGGACCTGGAGACTTATCCACTTTTATATTATGCAGGAAAAATGTTCCCAATGTTGGGCGAGTCCAGAACCAGGGACCACAGTCTTAGAATAAAGGGGAGGCCAATTAAGACTGAGGTGAGAAAAAAACGTTTTCACCCAGAGTTGTGAATTTGTGGAATTCCCTGCCACAGAGGGCAGCGGAGGCCAAATCACTGGATGGATTTCAGAGAGAGTTAGATAGAGCTCTAAGGGCTAGTGGAATCAAGGGATATGGGGAGAAGGCAGGCACAGGTTATTGATTGGGGACGATCAGCCATGATCACAATGAATGGCGGTGCTGGCTCGAAGGGCCGAATGGCCTCCTCCTGCACCTATTTTCCATGTTTCTATGTAGCATAATGAATTCTGAAGTGTATAGACACATCCTATCTGCTCAAGTTCAAACAAATGCCTTAAAACTCATTGGCCGGCAGTTCATTCTACAGCAAGACAATGATCCCAAACATACTGCCAAAACAAAAAAGATGTTTTTCAAAGCTAAAAAATGGTCAATTCCTGAGTGGCCAAGTCAATCAGCTGACTGATCCCAATTGAGCATGCCTTTTATATGCTGAAGAGAAAACTGAAGGGGACTAGCCCCCAAAACAAGCATAAGCTAAAGTTGGCTGCAATACAGGCCTGGCAGAGCATCACCAGAGAAGACACCGAGCAACTGGTGATGTCCATGAATCGCAGACTTCAAACAGTCATTGCATGCAAAGGATATGCAATAAAGTACTAAACATGACTACTTTCATTTACATGACATTGCTGTGTCCCAAACATTATGGTGCCCTGAAATGGGGGAGACTATGTATAAACAATACTGTAATTTCTACATGGTGAAACCAACATGTATAAAAACGGCCTTTATTAAATTCTGACAATGTGCACTTTAACCACATGGAGTAGAGAGGCAACTAAATAAACGATCAGTTTGTTCCAAACATTCTGGAGGGCACTGTATGTGGCTGGGACAATAATAAAAAGCATCCTTAATTTAAGAATAATGTACTTGGTGCCAACAATAAAGCACATGAACTATAACTAATTATGGATTGCAGTTAGCTTGTCTGAAGCTTTATATTAAAAACCAATACAAAATGTTTGCTAATTAATCTTCTGTGGCAAAGAAAGGAATAAAGAGGCTTCAAAACAAAATCAGTGTCAAAATTGGCATTTTGGATTTCACCTTTGGGATGTCTACTGCATCTTTTGGACTAAACAATTTTGGTACAAAAATATTATTTACATTTTTTCAATTTTTATGAAGATTAATTATTTAACACCAACCTGGTTATTTCTGATGTCTGGATGTGGAGGTGAATCAAATTCCACGATGGTATGCACAATATCATGAGTTAGGTTGCTCAGATGGAGTCTGGGATTCGCCACTACAATTTTAGCACTTGCAGTACAGGCGAACAGGAGAGGGATTGATGCCAGTTGTAGCAAAGGACTAGTAGTCTGTTCCAATGAATGCTCCTAAATCCAAAACAATAATATGTGTGGATATCAACAATACAGCACAAAGGTTTGTACCAATGAACTAACCATTGGATGCTATCATCTTTCAACATATCTTTAAAAAGATAGTTCCTTGAATTGGGGTCTGCTAAAATAAAGTTAACAAACCTATAAATATTAGTGGAATTTCTCCCCCTCCCCGCACCCCCCAAACTGGTTTTCTCCCTTGAACCATGAAAGAATGCATGATTAGATTTTACATTTTGAGTTAAATGGTCTTAGATTTTAAACATGCACAGTTCTATGTTTATTGAAACTTGGGCAAAATGGCAACAATCCTGATTAATGTTACAAATGCTGTTTGAGTGCAGACTTGGAGAAATTGGCAAACAATAATGATGTAGCAAAATTAGTAGCATTGGTAATTGCAATAACATTAACCGTATGTGGAAAGTGTCCTTTATTTCAAGATTTCTGTGAATTGATGAGTAGATTCCACTTTAAAAAGAATCCATGGCCAATTTTACATTATTTCATTGTTACATTATAACAAGTTCTGAAATTTATAGTGCAGTAAAACCCAATATTGGGAAAAAATAAGTTTGAAATGTTAATACTTCCTTAGGAAGCAAATATTCAGATCCAATTATTACATCTACCAAATAACATACCAGAAGAAGCACAAAATTCTAACCAATTTAATGAAATTATTACACCAGGGCACAAGAAAATGTGTGTTCTTAACATAAATATATAAAAAAATACCTGCTGAGATTCTTGCAAAAGAAGAATCAACTCCATTCTGACTGATGCCAAACCTCCACCGTGTGATCCATGAAGACTACAATAACTAAGGAACATCCTTAGAAGCGGCTGGTTTTGGAAAAGCCACAGCCGCCTTCTTTGCAAATACTCTTGGTGGTGTAATGTCCTTTGTTGGTCAATGACTCCATTTTCCATCTGCTCTTCATTGGGTAATTCATCCCAGAGACCTTCAGAATTATCTTTTCTGTCTTCCGCAACATTGTAATTGCACGTTTTCTGTAGGGCCATAATTTCCCTCTCGAGCCATTTGTTCAACTGATAGCGGAGTTTTCCACCATCTACCTCGTAACCGGTAGAGAGAGTACGCAGCTCCGATGTGAGTATTTTCAAACATGCTCCAAATTTTAGTTGTGCTGCTATAACATCTTCTGAAGGACTTAAAAATTCTTCAGATGAACTGGTGAAATTTGCATTGCAGCAATGTTTCTCTTGTATCTCCGTAATGCTGGAACAAGGTGAATGTATCTCTTTCATTGTAAGACCAACTTCTTCCTGGTCATCCTCTTTATCACTATCCCATTTTAATTCTAATGGCTGATCTTCAACAACTAGTGAGGATTGACTCCAATCAACACTAAGTGATGAACTAGATTGCCCATTTGACAGCCAATTAAAAGCAGCTTTGGATCCAAAACCATTTACGGTTGGTGAAGATGAATCAAAATCCAAAAGTGTGCACGTAGTTTTTTCTATTGGGGAAATGACAGTCAGATAAGAGCTTCCTTTATTTTGTAAAATCTTTGACTTCATGTTGACAACTGGCATTTTAGACAAGACTTCAAGAGCTAGCATTGGACAGCCAGCTTTAAAATGGGCATTTGCAGTTGTAAAGAATAGTCTTCTTTCAGCTAGACTTATTTTATCTGCCAAGCCACTTTCCACAGTTAAGCCCATTTGTGATACCATCTTCTCTGAAGAAGCAAAATATCTTCGCAATAAAAGAGGATGGGTCCGCAAATAATTGTAGAAATTGAATACTCCTGGATTGCATGAAACGGACTTACTGCATTCTAAAGATAGATTACAAAGAGATTTTCATATGTATTTGTTAATGATCTCAGTTATTAAAATGTCATCAGAATTTATCACAATACAAAGAAAAAAAACAAAATTTTAATTCATGCTAAAATATTTGATACCCATTAACTATCAAACATAAATAAGATTTCAATAATTACCCTGGCTATTTTATGTAGATATACTTTTTCATGATGTTTTGTTTAAGAATCACTCAAAACTTTGATGCATTTTCCACCCTTACAGCTTCACACAACTTGCACCTTCATGTTAGAAGTATAAAGTCACAATTTCCAACAGAAATGCTACTCAATGGGAAGGTACCAACAAGTTTGTTTGTCTGCATTTTTTTGCATACACAGAAATACACACTGCTGATTCAGTAAATGAATGTGGCTCAGTCTGGACAGAAGTTGAAAGTAATATATACCAGCGGTCAAATGCTACCCACTTTGTTTTCAGTTTACACAAGGTGTGCTTGGACATAGCGAACACAACCTTGAAATATACGTAGGTTGGTCAAAACTTTGGCAAATGACGGAGAGCTTAGGAACTGAGTTGGAATAAGTTAATATATTTACAGAGAAAATAAAACTGGCAACAGATTTTTAAAAAAAGCCAGGAAGTGAAGACTGAGAAACCATAATTTACCAAGAGCACAAGTTGCAGGTACAGCAGGCTGTGAAGAAAGCTAATGGCATGTTGGCCTTCTTAACAAAAGGACTTGAGTACAGGAGCAAAGAGGTCCCTCTGCAGTTGTACAGGGCCCTAGTGAGACCACACCTTGAGTATTGTGTGGAGTTTTGGTCTCAAAATTTGAGGAAGGACATTCTTGCTATGGAGGGAGTGCAGCGTAGGTTCACGAGGTTAATTACCAGGATGGCAGGATTGGCATATGTTGAAAGAATGTAGCGACTGGGCTTGTATACACTGGAATTTAGAAGGATAAGAGGGGAACTTATTGAAACATAAGATTATTTAGGGATTGGACACGCTAGAGGCAGGAAACACGTTCTCGATGTTGCGGGAGTCAAGAACCAGAGGCCACTGTTTAAGAATAAGGGGAAGGACATTTTGAATGATGAGGAAAAACTTTTTCACCGAGAGAGTTGTGAATCTGTGGAATTCTCTGCCTCAAAAGGCAGAGGAGGCCAATTCTCTGGATGCTTTCAAGAGAGAGTTAGATAGAGCTGACATCCACTATCAGTAGGGTACTGATAGTGGATGATCACAGTGAATGGTGGTACTGGCTCGAAGGGCCAAATGGCCTACTTCTGCAGCTATTGTCTATTGTCAAATGGCATGTTGGCCTTCAGATCTCAGATTCAACTTTAATTCTCATTGTCAGTGTACAGTACAGAGACAACGAAATGCAGTAGACAACTTCATAGCAAGAGGATTTGAGAAAAGGAGCAAGATCCCACTGCAGTTGTACAGGGCCCTGGTGAGACCACACCTGGTGCATTGTGTGCAATTTGGGTCTCCAAAATTTGAGGCAGGACATTCTTGCTATTAAGGGAGTGCAGCATAGGTTTATCAGGTTAATTCCCAGGGTGGCAGGACTGGGCTTATTGTCACTGGAATTTAGGAGGATGAGAGGAGATCTTATAGAAATATATACAATTCTTAAAGGATTGGACAGGCTTGCTGCAGGAAAAAATGTTCCTGATGTTGGAGCAGTCCAGTACCAGGGGTCACAGTTTAATAATAAAGGGTAGGCCATTTAGGACTGAGATTTTCACCCAGAAGGGTTGTGAATCTGTGAAATTCTCCGCCACTGAAGGCAGTGGAGGTCAATTCACTGGATGTATTCAAGTTAGATGTAGCTCTTAGGGCTAACGGAATCAAGGGATATGGGGAGAAAACAGCAGCAGGATACTGATTTTGGATGATCAGCCATGATCATGTTGAATGGTGGTGCTGGTTCAAAGGGCTGAATGGCCTACTCCTGCACATATTATCTATGTTTCTATAAATAACAGCATCAGGTTTTAGCATTATAAATACAGACAAAATAAGAATGGAATGAAAATTTCAGACAAAATATTGATAATGCCATCATCGGATTATTGTAATAGGTTACACAAGGTAAAAAGGAAGTCAACCAAACAAGTTAAATTATATTGACCGTGGTTTTCAATAGTTATTAAAGACGTGTTGTAGAATGCACTTTAAAGTAAGACTATACAAAATGAAACAAGTGATATTGAAAATTGAACTCAAAATAATCAGTCCAACCCCTCCCTGTAGTTAATAACCCATAATCCAGGCATTATTCTGGTTAACCCCCTCTGTATCCTCTCCAAATCCTCTATTAATCTTGTAATGGGGTGACCATATCTGCACATAAGTCATGATGCAGCTTTAAAGCACTTTGGTTCGGTTGCTAATGCAACCCAACACAACCCCACCAAAGTGCTGTAAAGTTGCTCATAACTTTGTTACCCGTGGCTCATTGCCCTGACCAATGGAGGCAATGAGTACAAGAGTAACAAAGAGTATGTCTTCTATACCACTCCATCTACTTGTGTTGCCACTTTCAAGGAGTTATGGACTTGGAGCCAAAGATCCCTCTGTACATCAATGTTGTTAAGGGTACCATAAATTGTATATTTTCTCCTTGCAAAGTGTGACATTTCACACTCAGCTCGGATTAATCTCCATCTGCAATTTATCACCAATTTCTATAGCTGATCTATATCCCACCGTATACTTTGACAGTCTTCCTCAGTCTGCGACCTTAGCAATCTTGATGTCATCTGCAAATGTATTAACCAACCTGTCCACGTTTATGTGCAGGTTGTTCATATATATCACAAACATCAGAGGCCCCAGCATAGATCCCTGTGGACTACCCTGTTCACAGACCTTCAGCCTGAATATTGTCCTTCCACCACAACCCTCTGTATTCTATCAGTAAGATAGTTTGGAATCAGTGTTAATCCCGTGCATCTTAACCTTCTGGATGAACCTACCATGGGGAACTTTATCAAATGGCTTACTAAAATCCATGTAGACAACATTCACCACCTTATCCTCATCAATCACCTTTGCCACCCTCTAAAAAAAACGCGATCAAGGTAAGGTGACCTGCTATGTACAAAGCAATGCAGTCTATCCCTAATTAACCCATTTTCTTCCAAATGCGAGCATATCCTCACAAATAGCTTCCCTACCACTGACATGAGGCTCATCATCTGATAATTCCCAGGGTTCTCTCCACTTCCCTTCTTAAATGAACAACATTAGTTAGTCTAGTCCTCTGTGAGCTCGCCTGTAGTTAGGAAATATGCAAAGGTCTCAGTTAAGGCTTCCACAATTTCCCGTCTTGCCTCTCTTAATAACATGGAATAAAACCCATCAGATCCTGGGGATTTATTCACGTTAATGCTCTTTAAGAGCCCAAATCCAAGGTCCTCCTTAATCTCAAAATGCCCTTGCATATATCAGCATTATTCTGCTAGAGGATCTCAGTGGGTCAGGCAGCATTGATGTAGGCAAATGGACAGTTCACGTTTTGAGTCGAGACCAGCCTCTGTCACAGATACTGCTTGATCCACTGAATTCCTCTGGCAGTTTGTTTTATTTGCACCAGATTTCAACTTCTGCAATCTTGATGTGTGATCATTCCCGTGCAATTGGCATAATAGCCTCTAATAAAGTCTATCCAATTCTGTTCCCAATAACCTATTTATGCAATACTTTTTAGCAGAACAAACCGACTCAAACTCCTTTTATTGAAAAACTTACACAATGCTTTACTTCAAATGGTACAATAAATTTATTCTAAATCATTACCTGTTACTCCATCAGAATCATCGACGTCTCTCGTCCCTTGCTCCAATAGTGTATTCAGGGAGTTTGTGTAATCTTCCAGAATCCAAGAAGCCATACTTCTCAATACAGGATCAGAATTTCTTAAAGAAAGGTTAAAATCTTTGCTCTTCTTATCAAAGCCTAGGATCCTTTCTATAAGTATAGACTTGTAAGTGGAGGACACTTCAAACTCTGATTCATACAATCTTGCTATAACAAGCGCTAACTGAATGTCGTGAAGTCTTTCAAGACAAACCTTTAAAAAAAACAGAATAAGAGAGCAAAATTGACATGAGATTTTTACAACTTACTTTCATGCAATTTTATTTGATTATGAGATTATGACTGCATCTGGTGATTCTGGGGATTTTCCATAATTACCTGGCTTTGCAATATTTCAAAAATAGGATACAAATTTTGAAATATAAATCCTAGTATTTTAATTCTGTTTGACAAAAAAGTCTGGTACAGTACAATTTTTAAGTAAGATTTTAATCAGAGGTGAGTCAATTGAAATGTGATTGGTAGTGGTCAATAATATATCACAATAATGAGATTAACATTTCACGTGTTCATGCGATAAATTACTGATTAATGTATCGGCTGAGAGTAGAAGGGGAAAAAAAACTTTTGATCACCCAAACTTAAGCATTTTATTTTTTCGCAGTAACAATTCAAATAATTAATGTCTGTCTTACCTCAATTGCATCCTTTAGGGAACCAGCCAAAAGGAAGAAAGCTGCAGCTTGTTCAAATCTCTGTTTCCCTAATAACGCAAAAGCATTCTTCAATGCAGCCTTTCTCCATCTATCATCGTTGAAATTTTTTCCAAAAAACTCTGTCATTTTTCTATCTTGAAGGGACCTGCATATTAAAAAAAATAGATTTTATGTTATTGACAAACCATTTAACTGAATATTTCTCAATGGAGCTGTGCTATAGGTAGCAAAAATCAGTTCCTTTCAGAAGTCAATACATTGTATCAATTTCCATATACATTTTATCTGGCAAGGATAAAAATTTAGTAGAATGAAACAGGACATTTTAATAATTTAAAATTTACACTTAATAATGCTTTCATCAGTTCCATCTATGAATAGCTTTGACTAGTGTGGCACAGTCACGCAGCAATATAGTTGCTGCTTTACAGCGCCAGAGAACCGGCTTCGATTCTGAGTATGGGTGCTATCTGAACGGAGGTTGTACGTTTCTGCCTGTGACCGCGTGGGTTTTCTCCGGGTGCTCCGGCTTCCTCCCACATTCCACAGCAGTGCAGGTTTATAGGGTAATTGGCTTCTGTAAATTGCCCCTAGTGTGTAGGACGCAAAACTGGGATAACTTGTGTATGGATGATCATTGGTCGACTTGGATTTGGTGGGCCTCTAAACTAAACTAAGCTTCACTAATCCCACTCAAACAGCTAGCAAAGATCTCAAACACACTAATTAAAAGCAATACAAAATGTGCATGAGGAATCTGTACATGAGAAATTGTGGTTTGTATAATTTGACGCAGATAGAACTCAAACTAGCATGACGTTTGATGGGAAACTGTAAAAATGATGAAAATACTATATTTTGTCATACCTGAATAGGCCCCAGAGTACAGCCTTTTTCTTCATTGCAAGATAAAATAAAGCTCCATCCAAAGGATCATTGTTTCTTTGAAATGCAGCTTTGGCAACCTAAAGGTTTCATAGAGAAACATTCAGAAATATCACATTTTAAAATATGAAAACACACTTATTTAAAAATATATATATTTCAAAGCTATAGGGTTATCATTCAGATGCAAAAATTCTTGTTATCACTGCCCAACATAAAAACATCTTAGTGTAGGAAAGAACTGCAGATGCTGGTTTAAATCGAAGTCTGAAGGTCTCAACCCAAAACGTCACCCATTTCTTCTCTCTAGAGATGCTGCCTGTCCTGCTGAGTTACTCCAGCATTTTGTGTCTATAAAACATCTTCACCATAATTATAAAAAGATTTGACATTTTTACTCGCGACTTTACAACTATTTAATTTTTTCATCTGAAACTCAGTGAAAGATTTTCTTTTCATTTCATTTCCTATATAGTTTTGTAAAATTGAATTAGATCATTTTGAACCTCTTTCAGAAAGAAGTCAATCCCATCATCCTTGATATGCCCACACTATCAAAATCATTGTTTGACAAGGCAGGAAGCGTTGCACTATCAGCCACTGTTCATTTACACCAAAAAGCTGTCAATCAACAAAGAAAAAAATCTGATCTTTCACAGGCTTTTATTTAATGTGATTGTAGCATATTTGGTATATTTTAATGAAGGATGACATTCAAAGTAGATTCCAAACTTCTGAGAAACTAGTCTTTTATCTAATATGAAAGCTCATATCCTCACTCTCCACACATCTCCCTAAATGCACCCTCATTCCCCCGACCGCTTCTTCCAACCTCAATTCCTCCCACTGCTTTCTCTCCCGCAATTATGCCTCTTGTTGTTTCCTCCCTTCCCATCTGCTTTCCTCTCACTGCTTCCTCCCCCCCCCCCCCCCCCCCCCGCTCATTCCACCAGCTATTGCTAACTTATTTTCCTCACAATTCTCCCACTTCCTTCCTTCCCGTTTCATACACTTCCATTTTCATTGGATTCTTTTAAATTATCACATTTATGTAATAGTGTAATTTAAAAGGCTTGACTGTACCAAAAGAAACTAGTCATAGTAATTTTGGGGACTCTTTACATACTTTGTGTATGGTATGCAAAACAAAGAATTTATCTGTGAATGTCACATGTGATAATAAAGTATCAATCAATCCATCAGTTAATTATTCTAATTTCACTGTGACATGTCACATGAGATAAAGTATCAATCAATTATTTATTCTAATTTGAAGCAGCTTACAAGTTTAAAGTGAATGCTGCTGGGCAACATGCAGATTTGTGGTAAGTCAACATGGAATATTCTAGCTGCAATAAGATGCAGCAAAACTAGTTACATTGTTTTATTTTGTAATTGTTATTAAAATAAACAATGAACAATACCTTCTCTATACACCTGCGAAGAATGACTGTGCTGCGCACCCACCACCCCACTCCCATTGATCTGAGCTCTGACCAGTGGGGATCTCCTCTTTGCATTGCAGGGATCATGTTCAGCAGCTCCTCCTCTGCTTCTGAATGAAAGGCCCAGGCAAAATGACATGTAGATAAACCTATTTGTAAACAAAAATAAACCACATATAGTCAAACATGATGTCCCAGATTACTTTAACAGGTATGGTGGCAACGTGATAATGACATCCTGTACGTACAACCCTGACTACTGGATTTATATTCCAGTCAAAAAAGTTAAATACCTATCATGGTACTTTGTGAATTTGAAAACAAATCCATTAAATGTAACCAAATAAAACCATCCCCGAGGGAAGGAAAGCTGACATGCTGACAATATGAGCTGCATGAAATTCCAGAGTCATATGGTTGATTCTTAAATGAGCTAGGAGATAACTCTGTGAACACCTCCATCCTCAATGAAGATGGAATTTAACACAAATAAAAAAGAAATTACTGCAAAGTTTAAATATTCTTCTGGCACAAGTGCTGAGTGTAGAGGGTGACTGCCTTTGGAGAGGTTTCCAACATTACAGTAGAAATTATTTGGATTCTTCTGACTGCCCTGGATATAATAAAGGAAACAGACCCAACAAAGATTCAGGCTGAAGAATTATGCTCCAGAAGTAACTGCTTTTCTTTTTAAGGCAAGCTATTCCAGTGCAACTATAACAGTGGTTTCTACTCAACTATATGGGAATGTGGCCAGCAGCTGCTGTCAGCAGTGAAGAAATAATGTTCACCGTTGATAATAATAATAATAATAATAAATTTTATTTATGGGCGCCTTTCAAGAGTCTCAAGGACACCTTACAAAAATTTAGCAGGTAGAGGAAAAACATGTAAGGGGAATGAAATAAATAGTAGAGACATGACTAGTACACAAAGTAAAGACAGAATTCAATTCAAAACACAATATGAGGCAATTAATGCACAGATGAAAAGGGAGGGGGACGTGGGGCTAAGGATAGGCAGAGGTACACTGATGTACAAACATCTTTCGACATCCCCTTTTCTGATGCAGATTCAAAGGAATCAATGGTATCAAGCTGCTCGGGCATTGTCCATTAAATAGCCAATTACATGGAGACATTTTCACATACAATATGCCAATGAGAAATAAAAAAACACATTTTAATAACATTTTAAACATGAAACCAAATGCTAAAGATTTGAAAATGTTCTTGTCATTAAGACACACTAAATTTTGAAAAATAATGAGGAAACTTCAACACACATGGCAATATTAGTTTATTTAATAGCTTGGTAGTTTGTCTTCAATGAAACAAGCGCAGCAGATGCATAGGAATGTCATTGCACAACCCCCATCAATTTGTCCTCGATTTTGCCCGGTAAATATATATTTTATTTTTCTTTGATGTTGGATCTAAATGTTGGAATTCCTTGCACAAAATAATAATTGGAGTTCTTTCTCCAGATGAACTGCACTTTTAAACTTACAGAATCCATAAAATAAATTAAAACTTTTGGAATCATGTGATAAAGTATAATAGCAGGGAATTGTATAATAGAACTAACATGTAAAGAGCTTAAATTCACATTAACCCAAGTTATTGTCCCTGGATTATAGCGAACAAGATGGGAAAGAGTGCAGACTTTAAAATGCCCCAAATCAATCATAACTTTGGGATTTCTATATTAAACTATACATGCACAGAAAATCTTGAAGTTGATGTCAATTCCATGGAGTAGTGGCAGGGAATGCTGACAGCATTGCTGTCACTGATGCTGCAAAATCCGGAAACTTTCAATTTGACCAATAGGAATGCTAATTCATCATTAGGTACAAATGGCCAACAGAAAACTCACTTTACATAATTTATTTACATATAAAATACTAGAATAAAAAGCCGTTGTCTTCAGTTGCATAAAAATTTAACTTCTGATCATTCCTTTACTTTGAATGCACTCATGAATTTACCTTGTCGAAGAAGTTGTGCTCGATAAACAGGTGGTAGTGATGTTAATAGGAATGTATGTAGCCGCATTGCTAAAAGAAATCTTAAGCCACATTCATCAAGTGTTTCTCCACCTAAAAAATAAACAAAAGTAATACATTTTCATTGTATTTGATTAATTATTTTAATTTTCAGAAGTAAACATGCAGCTGGAATAACAAGCAAGCATCAGTATTAGTGACCATGGAAACTACTGGATTCCTATAAAAACCTCATTGAGTCACCAAGTCGTTCAGGGAAAGAAATCTGGTCTGGTCTACAGGAATCAATGTGGGTGAGTACTTACGTACCCTTTGAAATAAAATCCATTTGGTTATTGGGCGCCTTTCGGTGAACAATAACTTTTGTCTGGTCAGCATTGCCATGATCAATTACTTTTTTCACTTCCTTCCAAAATAAATGTAACATAACTTGCAGTAATATTCTCTCTACTGATTCCAGAAACCATATAGAATTCCAAGTAATCCTTGGCTCACTACACCTTCCTCTGCCTCAACCTTCTTTCAAATACCTATTTGACAATAACACCTTTTGAAAAGATACTTCAATGGTTCTTTCCCAAATTATTATTTTTTTACATACAATAACACCAAGGATAATCAGGCAATAGCAAAATATGACCACTCTGCCAAAGCAAAATTCACTGCATAAAGTTTATGACTTGGCAGAATTTCAAGCAGAGGTACATACAAAGTGGGAATTTGTAATCAGAGGTAAACATAACGAGTCGCAATGGTTGGGTCAATGGAGATACTCATCACTTGCCAATCTGCAATTATTATCTGATTAACAAATAGATGGTTCTACTATATATATCTTAACAAATGGTTGTGCATCCATCATTTGGTCAATATCATTATCTGTTTTTTAAAGACTGGTACTCACATTCTCTGCATGCTATAATAGGAAATGTGTGGTTGGTAATCTTGCATAGGAAACCGATAGAGAGATACATTATAAAATGAAACATCTAAAACCCTGCCTTGAGCAATAAAGCAAATTGTAACGAAACTTAACTATACATTTCTTTATCAACATTGATAAATCTGAGATATTAAGTGATTCACACAGACAGTTGCATACATAAAATAAGTGGACCCTACTGTTCACAGATAAATAAAGCTATAACTTTACCTTGGGTTCTCTCTCTGCTTTCTCCAATGTCAGTGCTGATGGTGGCCACAGTGTCTGCCAGTGCCATCAAAAACATCTGTTCCATACTGGTAAGACCAGGCAGACTGGAATGAAGCAAATGGCTAGATAGTACTCGTGCATGTTCAGGACCAAAGTAGGTAAGACTATACTGGGAAAGGTCAATAACCTTCTGCTTATTGCCTTCATCAACATCAAAACTATTTAGATCATCTGCACCCACACTTGACATTGCAAATAGTTCATCATAGTTGTTTCCTGTTGAATGCCTTTCATTTTTCTTTGTAAAATTTGCACAATTGATTTTCTTTTCAAAGGTCGTATGAGAAATGTCTTCATCAGCAGCTAAAAGTGCACATAGAGGAAGAGGAGGGATGGAGTCGATTTCTGTGTAATCAGGATTTTCACTTTTGTTTGAAGTTAGAGGATCTCTGGCTGTGCTGCCACTTGCACTAATTGTCAAAGATCGGAGTCGTCGCTCATGGCTGGTTTCAGTATCACTAACAGTGATTACTTCGCCTGCAATACATTTAACTAAATGAGACAATATGGCTTTGGCACGCCTGATTTTACCCAAGTCCATTAACTCCAAAAGCTGCAGCGGGTGGTACTGTGGTAGTGTGGGAGATAAATCATGAGAAGCTTCAAAAAGGCCAGAGTCTTCCATCTCAATATTCCAATGAAATGGAACCTTTCTGCCACCAAATTTTTGAGCCAGCCCTGTCATTGACCTTGCCAGGCTTTTTTTGTAGAGATATTGGTTGGATCCATTTGTACTAGCACACTTTCCTAGACTAACCATTGAAGGAATGCTGGCACTTTCAGCTTCAGTTATCATTGAATCACTTTTGTCAGGAGGCTGCCACTGTGAATAAACATGCATTTCACAATCCATACCAACAACCAAGATACCATCACGCACCCAAGACAGAGAAACTGGCAGCGATAACGATCCATCCACTGAGGAAACCAAATCCAAACTTCTGAGAAGAATCCATCTGGATTGAGATACTTCTTTGGCACTATCCCATAAAGACAAAGAGAAAACTGCTGGTGCTTCTTTCTTTGTTTGATTTTGTATTATTCCAGATACCTGCCCATACATTAGAAGTTTAGATCCAATTCCAATAGTTAATATGTGTGATCCGTCTTCCTTGGAGACCCAGTCTAAGTGAACCAAAGGTTTTGCATCAAATGTCATTTGATAATCACTGTTGAAATGTAAACGATATTTATTATGAAGGACTAGGTTACTATCAATGCTGATTCTTGGGTCCAAAATTGGACCTGTGTGACTAAAGTCATCCAAGTGTATTGTTTGTTCATGAATCCATTGAGAGGCTCCAGTTGATTCACATTCAAATATACCCACATGCATGGTGAAGTGCTTACTGGAATGTTCATGAACTGGAAAAGACTTTTTGTAAGCCACAGCCAGCCGGTTTGTGTATGAACAGCAAACATCCACAGGCCTTCCTGGTACAGTAACTGCACTGCTGTTCTGAAGTCCTTCTTCAATCAGCAGAGGCCATTCTTCCCAAGAATAAACTAGATCATTCTCCACACCATCTCCAGCTGCAGAAGACATCGGAAGAGCTGACACTCTACAGCGCCAGAATCTAACTTTTCCATCTGTGCAGGAAGTTGCCAGAAGATACGGAGCAAGACATGCTGGGTGAACTGATGAGGAACTCAGGTGCCCTGTAGTATGAAGAAAGAAAATATCAAAAATATTAATGAAGTAAACAAACACTGCTTTCAGTTTAATAACACAAAACCACTTCAATTTTGCACATTTAAAATTTGATCAGAATACACCTCAATGAAATCACATCTAACTTACAAACTTGCAGTTATAAATCTAAAGTTATGTGGATACTGTTTTAGTTTTACAGCCTCGGTATTAATTGTAGGTATGCAGAAAGGGGACAAAAGTCTTCAAAAACAGTGTGCAATATGAGCAATCAAGTGTTTTGTGTGCATCCATACAATCAAGAAAGACCCAGGTCTAATACAGGTGACTCACATTATGGAGGTGTTCAGTTCAAAGAAAACTATCCATAACATGGCCCTATTTCATATTGAATCTCATGTTATAAGTGGAGATGCCTTTCCTACAGGATATTTTTCACTCAACGATAATGATGAGTACTGAAGCTGCTAATACACGGCAGAAAGAATGCAAGAGATCTGCTTTGTTAATTGACAGTAACTTTTAAAGTGCCCCATAGCTTAATCTGAAGGCAATCAACTGCAGATCCTTTTCACATTCCAGTCACCAGTTTAAATGGAGACAGAGTTCACAGAGCCACGGATCGGGGTGGGGGTTGTAAAAGAAGACAGCTGGAAATGGCCCATTTCCACCAGACAGAAGTTGCTTGAAGCCCTGCAACAATTGGCAAATCCATCTCTATTCATCCAGTCTCCCAAATGCTCATTCATTGTTGTTCTTAATTTGGGTTTTCATAACCCAGGAAGGACCTGCTAAGCTTTCCCAAGTGTACGTCATTGCATTTTCTAAATGTGGAGGGTTTCAGCATCTAACTCTGTCAGGCAACTAATTCCATTATTCATTAAGTGATTTTTTTTTTCTCTACTCGCAACCTTATCTTAACTAACTTAAATCTATGGCTCTTCATTGATCTAACCATTAAGAAAATAGGTCATAATGTAATAAAAAGGAACTGCAGATGCTGGTTTACCAAAAAAAAGACACAAAATACTGACAAAACTCAATGGATCAGGCAGCATCTCTGGAGAACATAGATAGATACTATTTTGTGTCGGGACCCTGCTTCTTCAGAAGGTGATAAGGTCCTTTGCCATTCTTTTCTGAACCGTAAACACCTCAATTGAATGTCCCTCAATATATTTTGTTCCAAAGAAAATAACCTCTGCCTAGAAGGTTTTTCCTGGCCCTAGCAACATCTTTGTAAATCTCCATAACAAAAAAAAAGAATACAGGAAAAGACAAAGGCTATGTTGTGAGCTGGAGAGTAGTAGTGTTTTTCGCACAGGAGCATTGTGATGAGTGGTCTGCCTCAGGGATCAGTGCTGGGCCCATTGCTGTTTCCGTTTATATCAACGATTTGGTTGAGAATGTATAGGGCATGATTAGTAAGTTTGCAGATGACACAAAGAAGGTGGTACTGTAGATAGTGAGGATGGTTAACAAAAGTCACAGCAGGCTCTTGATCCGCTGGGCAAATGGGCTGAGGAATGGCAAATGGAAATTAATGCAGATAAGTGTTGTATTTTGTGAAGTTAAACATGGGCAGGATCTTCATAGTGAATGGTAGGGCCCTGCAGAGTGTTGTAGAGCAGAGAGATCTTAGCGTATAGCTGCATTGTTCATTGAAAGTGGTATCCCAGATAGTTTGGGTGGTAAAGGTGGCATTTGGTACATCCGATCAGTGTATTGGATATACAAGTTAGGACATCACATTATAATTGTACAAGATATTGGTGCGGCCACACCTGGAGTACTGTATTCAATTTTGATCACCCTGCCATAGGAAGGGTGTCACTAAGCTGGAAAGAATGTAGAAAAGAATGTGATCTTAGAGAGGTGTATAAAATCATTAGACCAGGTGCGGACCCGTTGGGGCCCAGTCACCCAACGCAATATTCCACCACTCACCCATAGTCCGCATCTGCACATGCGCGGCTGAGGGGTTCCTGTTGTGACGCCAGAGATCCCCGTTGTGACGCGAGTCACGGCAATCCTCCGCAAATGCACCTCGCCATCCCACTTCCTACCCCTATTCTCCTACACACCCCTCCTCTTTACCCTCCCTCTTCTTTCCCCTCCCCTCCCTGTCATTTTATTTATCAATATTTTTGTCTTCCTAATTTCTGTACTTTCATCTCTTCACGGTTTACGTTCCAGCAGATTTTCAGTTTTAATTGGTTTTGTGTTTTTAATTCAGCTGCATTGTGTTCTTGATATCCTTGGGGTAGGGAGGTCTTAAATTTGTATTAATAGATATATTTGTTTTGAGTCTTCACTATTCCACTTTGACTGTTTTCCACTGCACTTACACTGCTATCTTCAAGTAGCTGTTGATTTGACCTTTGCAAACCATACCTCAGCCTCTTAAAATTGTCTGAAGAGGGGTCCAAACACAAAACGTCACCTATCCACATCTTCCAGAGATGCTGCATGCCCCACCAAATTACTCCAGTACATTTAAGCTCTATGCAAGATTCCAACATCTGTATTTTGTTGTGGCTCTAATAAAATTGGCCTTGGTATGATCTTTTTTGCCATTCTATCTTGTTGCTTTCTATACCAATGATATTTCTAATTATGACTGCAGCCGCCTCATTGGTCCCTTATTTATTTGCTTAGGTTCTTCAATACTTAAATCATAGGAAATTAAAATCCCATATTATGAGGTTATGGTGACAATTTTCTGACCAATCTCTAGATACTTTCTGCCAAGCTGGAAGCTGTCAGGTAATCCTGCTTCATCATAGACTATAGTATTGCATTTCGTGTTGAAAGAGTCGACCTTCAACAGAATGCAATGTTATAGGCTTGAGATACTTGTCCAAAGGCAGATTATAACATTTAGTTTACAAATTAATGAGTACCAAATTGAAAAAAAACTACAAACGCTGCATATTTGAAACAAAAACAGAACAAATGGAGCCTTTTGCTCTATTGTACGAGTATGACGATTGTATTTGTGGATAGAATAACTGGTCTGTTTAGATAACATGCAAAACAAAGCTTTTTACTGTATTTCGGTACACGTGACAAATTATAAACCTAAACCTCTGCCATAGACAGCTGTAGAGGCCAAGTCTTTGTGTATTTTTATAGCAGTTCCTATAACTAATGAAAATTCTGGAAATGATCAGCTAGTCGGCACGTTTCTGTGGAAAGAAAATAAAATTAACTTGAGATCAAAGATTCCTTGTCAAAACTGGTTAATGAGTGCTGAATTCCTTTGGAAAAAATAAAATTAAAAAAGCTTTCTTTCTCCTTAATTTTTCTCTCCAAACCCCACCTGTATTTCCTAATATTCAATTTTACTTTCTGTATCCGATGGAAACCCAATTTATATTTTCTTATTGTAATAAAACAAAGTGCTGGAGTATCCTAGCTGGTCCAGCAGCATTTCTGCAGGACATGGATAGGCTGTGCTTCTGGTGGGGATTCTTCTTTGGGCTGTCTGACCCATTGGGTTACTCCAGCACTGTGGATTATTCAAGATTCCTTCATCTTTAGTTCCTTGTGTCTTGTTTAAATAATTTGCCTCTCCAGGAATTCTTCAATCGGTTTGGCTGAAAAGCCTGGTTGGTTTTTCCACAATTGCTCACTGCAGGAAGCTGCACTGAAACAGATAGACTATTGAGCAACCTTTCCCTTAGCACCAGGGAAATATTTTTGGGCATCATTGAAAAAGTAATATTCTTTCCCCTTCTTGACCGACAATTCCTGACTTGCGCAATAGGCGTCTTACGCAAACTTGCAGTTACGCAAACAATTCTGTACTTAGTCCCTGGTGCAATCAAGCCAGTTTGTAATTTCCACAACACTGTATGGTCATTCAACTTTATATCGGCAACAAGCTGACAATGATGGCGGTGCTCACCCAAAAGACTGCGCGCCGCAGAAAGTGCCCTGGATGTAGCGAAGATGGTTAATACTCTGTCAGTTATTTTGGGCAGTGGATGGGGATAGTGATTCAGATTTACATAAAATCTGACTTGCGCAAGGGTTTATGGTATGTAATCCTTATGCAAGTCAGGGACTGCCTGTATTGTAAAATATGGTAAAAGCTTATGGATTCCCTCAAATCTTTAATGCACTACTTATATCTTATTTCTTACTGTATTTACTCATTTTCACATTTCTGTGAGTCCATGGGAAATAATTAAAGATGAAAAAAACATTTCACTACTGTAGAATCGTTTGGAACCTAATTTTCCCCCCAATTAGTAGCTATTTTTTATAGTATTTTTGAAGTCATTAAAACAATGTTGGCAACATTAACAGTTAACCTGCACATAACAATATACAAAGTGGGATGTCACGATGACAGGAGTGGGAGGTTTTTTTTGGTGTCCTCTCTGTGATGAATGTTGGTCAGAGGGTGAAAAATCCCTCCTGTTTCTTTTGACGCCAGTACCATCGAATCAGATCACTTACTTTCCCATGGAAATGGGTTAGTTTAATACTTTATCTGAAAGAGAATTTCTGGAGAGAGCAATAAAAGAACCCAACTTGTTAATCCAACATTATTTATCATACATTGATAGAGTTTTCGGCGTTGTCGTCGTTTATTTCAGACATTTATCACAGAGAACACATTTATCTTGTATTTGACAAGTTATATAGAGATTCAAGCTTAACATTTATTTCTACTCACAGTTAGTTTGTAAAACAAATACAGTTAAAGAACCATTTTTCATTTTAGCAACTGAGCACAAACTAACCTGCAGAGGGAGTGGCTCGAATAATTTCAACACCTTCTGGCAGAGGTAACTCTCGGCTATAAACTCTTGTTGAGATGAGAGCAAGTCGACTGGCGCTTTGTAAATTTGCTTTACAAGCCTGATATTTTTTGAAGAAAGGTGAATATATCTTTTCAGAGGAAGGGCCATTCTGTTCCTCTGGAGGCACCAAAGAATTCTTAGTGGAGTGATCTAAAAAAAATCCATTGATTACATTAAACTGTAATATTGCAAACATTATCATAATCTTTTTACACATTTTGCTCTGAGGTCAAGAAATGTTATTATATTTTACAGGCTCATATCAGAAAGACAAGTTTGATGAAACAGAATAAAATAAATTAACTTTAGATCTAAGTAGATGTTCCATGGGATAAGTGAACAGGTGGGAGACTAAAGTTAAAAAAAAGTGGGTTAAATACATTTTTGTCAACATATATTTTATGTTTCTGTTAGAATCTTAACAATGGACAAATTCAAAATGGCGATTCTTATGGGAATCTGTTGTTCAATCATTTGTACTGAAGCCAATCTTGGCTCTGCCAAATGTTCTACAATATACCCTCAAGAAATACACCGTCTTGATGTCCAGCAAGATTCTATCTTAATATTCTTATAAGGTTAGTACATTTGGGAGAGCATGACCAAAAGACCAAGTCCCATCTTGTTTAACTCACTGAGTGCAGCATTCATGTCTACCATGTGCAACACCAAACAGTGCAGATATTGGATTTTATTCCCTTCTTACAGTTAGTTTAAAGACATTGAGTTTTTCCACAGAGAATGTTGTCCTCGTCTGTTCATCTCATCTGAGACATTGAAAAATGAGTGGGTTGCAATAGTGACATTAAAATAAAAGTAGCCTAAAATTAGCACATCAAGATTATTTGGAGCACTATGCCTTTGGAATGAATCGATTGCCCTTCATCTCAGGTTCCATTGAGGCATTGTTTGTTTTTTCCAATGATTAAAACAGTTAATATTTGAAGGTTGCCAGAACTGATCTTTTACATTAGCATGGAAAAGCAAAGACCAACATTCAGGCATAATGTTTGTTAACCTTCAATTGTTAAACTGCACGCTATGGAATTTCTACATTCAATGCAACTTTTCAAAGGCACCTACCAATGGAGATTGGATCGGATTTCAGGTGTAAATGCCACATATGCAATAGCGATTGGCTGTTCTGTTTATGCTCAATCACTACCAAAAAGAATTTTTCGGAAAATCCATGTTGTGGCTTTTCTGTAAGTTAATAGAGATTGGTTATATAGTGCATTGTACGTACTATACATTGCTGAGACAAAAGGGCATTAACTGAACTGGTGAAATAATCCAATGGTGCTTACAAAATGTAAATAAAAATACAGTCAATACCTTTTGATTCAAATTGTTAAAACACAAACTACTTAACATAGGGAGGGTTTGGGTGAAAATATCCAACAATTTACAATATGCAAGGTAAATGATTCATCTAGGTGCCAAATGGCAGAGATATCATTAGAGCCAAACATGGATCAATCATATAGTCACAGAGTTATACAGCACGGAAATAGATCCTTCACCAAGAACATCTCCTGAAGGGAAGATTATTAATAAAGTGACAAAGTGGTTGGATATAGCATCTCTTGTAATAATGTCCTAGACAGAGGTTATTTGCCCCCCAATAACCATAAATGTCCCTCAAGACACGTGTAACGTTAACATCATCACACTGTATAAGGACAAGGGAGATTGCCGTGATTGCAACAACTACAGGGGCATCTCACTTCTGAGTATTACATGAAAAACCTTTGCCTGAGTGATCCTTCAAAACCTTTACAGCCTGGATAGAGTGGAAATAATGTTTTCTGTAATGGAGAGCCCAGAGCCAGAGGGAACAGCCTCAAAATAAAAGGAGATAGAGTGGAATTTCAAAATGGAGACAGAGTGGAATTTCTATGGCTAGAGGGTGGTGAATCCGTTGAACTCATTACACAAATGACTCTGGAGGCCATATGTGCAATGTTGTGCATTGATTTCAACTTCTGATGGACTTTCCATCAGAAATCAACAATCCGTTGTCAACTATGTTTTTTTTCTCTCCACAAGTACTGACAATACAAATACCACTGCTCCCACTTCATCTCCTGAATTTAGCTCCTTTGACCATTCTGGATTAAGACTGCAGGGAAGCCTTTGGTTCCCCAGCCTTGGTCATCAGTTAGTAACACTGGTGAATAAACCTTGCTTGATAGTACTTTCAACAACATCTGTCATTATTTTGCTAATGACTAATTTGCGAATAATGAGCAAGATTAAATTACTCTAGCCATTAGAAGAAAATCAAGGTAATTTTACACTTGATTTGGCAGGTGTGAGTTTTGTAATTGTATTTTAAGTTTGGCTAGAGGCAAAACGTTGTGGTGACTATCTGTAGCTCCATAACTGAAGTGATGCCTGATTACAATGCCTTAGTTGTATCCAGTGCTCTCAGTAGTTTGTTAATGTCACAGTGAGTCAAGTAAATCAGTTAGACTGGTCTCCAAATGGCAGTTTGGATGATCGTTGACTTAGTATTTCAGACTAAAGATGGTTAAATTATTCCAGCTTTGTGTTTTGCACTCTCATATTAGGCCATCGTATTGTTGGCACTGGAGATGCTCATGAGGCATCCTCCTCCGAATATCTGTTAAACTATCCACCAGTATAGAATGATACCGCTGCACAAATCAATATCCTTGATAGCTTCCTCGATGTAAAGATGCGTTTTATTTGCCGTGGGCCTCCCACCACAATGGCATCGACAAAAGCATCTACAACAAGTAGATTGATAAGGATGTTAACTTTGTGTTCACCATTGTCTGTGGTTTCACCACGCTCTGCAGCTTCAGAGCAGTAGCCGTACCAAGCAGAGATGCATCCTGTCAGAATATTTTCTACAGAGAATTCCAGGGAATCACTGTGGGCATGCAGAATCCTATTACTACCTTATCACTACTAGTTTTCTCATCACCTCCCTCAGACCCAGTCAGACAATTTTGACTTTCAGGTCTCACGTTTGGTGGGGATCTTGACATTCTGCACTTACTATTATCTTTGTTTGCTACTCACAGGTACTTATTCCAACTACTGTTCAACAGAGATGATATCAATATATTCACTGAGAAAATATTGTCAGTACTAAGGAGGAAATTTACTTATCAATGTTTGACCTGGGCCCATTAGAATTTAAGGATCATGAGTCCACAGTAAGTGCAACAGATGATACTTTCAATTCCATGGTGTTGGAAAGCAAAGTAATAAAAAACACAGTAAACAAAGAAAAATCACACATATCATCAAAATTTATTATGGTTTCAAAAGCACCTCTAAGGCAAAAATATAACAAAAACAGAAAATGCTGGAAATACTCAGCCTGTTGCTTGTTACTTTATTTTCCATTCCTCTCCGTTATATTTGTTTGTGGCCTCCTACACTGTTCCACCAAGGACCAACATATGTATGAGGAGCAGCACATCTACTGAGTGGGGAAGTTGCAGTTTTGGGGAGTCAAAATCAAATTCAATAATTTCCCCCAATTCAATTTTTTATCAGAACTGACCAATTGTGTTGAAACTGTATCCATCTTTAATATTAATTGATGTTTTACTCTCCACCTGATGTGCTGGGATTTCTCAGAATTCTCTTTTTGTATAAATTTTTTGCAATTGTTCTGACCTGCATTTCACAGCTTTGCCAAGTATTTCTATTTCCTCTCTCTTTAACTTCTCTCCAATATGTATTAACTAGATGACTTCCTAAACATTGGGATCATATCGGCAACCTTGGCTACACTCCATCAGAGATAGTCACTAGCTATTCTATACCACTCCCAACCTATCTGCAACTTAATTCTAGCTCGAGTTCTCATTTTATTCAGTTCTCATGGTCTTTGTCTTGAAACATTAAAAATATTTTCTGTTTCCATAAATATTGCGTAACATGCTGAATGTTTCCATTATTTGGGGGTTTTGTTCAGATTTCCAGCATATTCAGGTTTGAGATTTCCCCCCAAAAATATGTAAACAGATAACACTAAACAAGACTTTATACCTGTTTCCTGCCGTGGACTTGTTTTGTTTGTTCCGCTCTTTTCATTTTTCTGCCTTTTCATGGATTGATTAACTAATATAAAATCCTCTTTAAAGACATGAAGCAATTGTGTTTCTTTCCCGTACTAAAATAAAGCCAGAGTCAAATAATTATCAAATAAAACTGGTAAATACTTCATACATGGGTCAAAAAAACTTAAAAAGAAAAATGACAAAGGGAGCATCAAAGAAAACTGCAGCACACAAGATTGAAAAGGGTAAAAATGGCATGAAAGGCAAAATTAGAATATGGTCACAACTGATTTCAAATAAAAACACAGGAAGAGGGACACCGAAAAAACATGGAAAAACCTGCTAAGGATGACGGAAGAAAGATATGATAGATAGCGAAGAGAGAGAAATAAATAAAAAGGAAATTAAAACATTTAAATGGCATGGAAAAACTTATAACGATCCCATATCATAAGAGACAATGTTTCGGAAAGACTAATCAAACTAAAGATAGATAAATTACCAGGATCCAATGGTCAACAATTAAGGCTTTTAAAGTAAATGGCTGGAGAGCTAGCAGAACCATTGGTTAAAGTTGACAACATTCAGAGTTCTGGGAGGGTATTAGCCAAATGGAAATTTCTTGTTGAAAAGGAGAGGGAAAACAAAAGGCTCTACACTTGTTCATTTAACATCGGTTGCTGGGAAGATGATAAGAGTCTAAAATATAAAAACAAGACGCGATTTTATGAAAGGAAAGAGTGTGAGGGAAGTTGATTACAATTGGAATGACAATCAGAATAAATGGGCGTTTCCCAGACTGGAAAAGTAAATAGTAGAATACTTTCAAAGATCAGTCTTTAGCACTCAATTATTGACTGAATATACTAAAAGCTTGTGGTGCTGATGACATGAAAATAGGCAGAAGAGCATGCTGCCATGAGGCCATTTAAAACCTGTATTAATACAATGATGTTGTGCAAATCGTCAAAAAACTTGGGAAATCCCATTTATTGTGTGAAAGTCAAGGCAAGGCAAGTTTATTTGTATAGCACCTTTCAACAACAAGGTAATTCAAAGTGCTTTACATAAAACATTTAAAGCATTTGAAAGAAACACATATAAAATGACATTTAGATGTAAAACGATTATTAGATTATTCAGATAAAATAATGACAAAATTAAAAGCAATCAAATAAAATATTTAAAATAGAATAAAACCAGGAATAGAAGTTACAGTGCAGTATAGGTAATTAATAAATTGTATTGTTTACTGAAAGGCAGTGGCAAACAGAAATGTCTTCAGTCTAGATTTAAAAGAGCTGAGAGTTGCAGCAGACCTGCAGTTTATATATCCAAGGTTATATATTGCAGTAAGAGGAATTAAAAGACACATTTGAAATTATATGGACTCTTTAATGTATACAGTCATAGGGTGAAACAGCATGGGAACAGGTTCACCATGTCCATGTCAACAAGCTTTAAGTTCATCTACATCAGGGGTCGGCAACCTACGGCCCTCGGGTCGATTGCGGCCCGTAACCTGAAATTATCCGGCCTGCAGGCATATTTCCCCCCCCGTAATCATCCGGCCCGCAGCCGTCCGTCATCGCCGGTACCTCCCGGGCCCGAGGCCGCGGCACCCAGGCGCGATGATGCAAGGGAGCCTGCGCTGGCGGCCGCAATGGCAGAGCCGCCGAGCTCCGGCTATACCGCATCCTGCCGCGCACCTTCTGTGTCTGGGCTTCACTGTCAGGATCGGGGTTGCCAATAGGCCGGGGACAAGTGAGTATGAGTATTTGAGCCACCGCCTTCAGGACAGAGCCAAGGCAATGGTCCGTAGGTGCGTCATGTTCGTGAGCGCCCGTAACTAGGGGCCAGTGCTCCGGGTGGCGTCCTCGAAGGGCAGGAGATAAGGATGTGGACCGCCATCTGCTCACAGACATGCATCCTGGCCCCTATGCAGAACAAGGTTGCCGACCCCTGATCTACATCAATCCCATTTGCCCATAGTAGGACTGCACGCTGAAGGGTCCTGATCTGAAAGGTTTCCTGTCCATTCCCTCGCAAGTTGCTGCCTCACCCACTGAGTTACCCTAGAACTGTTTTTCTCAAGATTCTAGTATCTGCAGTCCCATATGTCTCCAACTATGTTGTACTCATTTAGGTGGGTATGTGCCTCTTAACCTAACAATTATAACCATATAATATAACCATATAATAATTACAGCACAGAAACAGGCCAACTCGGCCCTTCTAGTCCGTGCCGAACACTTATTCTCCGCTAGTCCCATCTACCTGCACTCAGACCATAACCCTCCATTCCTTTCCCGTCCATATACCTATCCAATTTATTTTTAAATGATAAAATCGAACCTGCCTCCACCACTTCCACTGGAAGCTCATTCCACACAGCTACCACTCTCTGAGTAAAGAAGTTCCCCCTCATGATACCCCTAAACTTCTGTCCCTTAATTCTCAAGTCATGTCTTCTTGTTTGAATCTTCCCTACTCTCAATGGGAAACGCTTATCCACGTCAACTCTGTCTATCCCTCTCATCATTTTAAAGACCTCTATCAAGTCCCCCCTTAACCTTCTGCGCTTCAAAGAATAAAGCCCTAACTTGTTCAACCTTTCTCTGTAACTTAGTTGCTGAAACCCAGGCAACATTCTAGTAAATCTCCTATGTACTCTCTCTATTTTGTTGACATCCTTCCTATAATTAGGCGACCAAAATTGTACATCATACTCCAGAATTGGCCTCACCAATGCCTTGTACAATTTTAACATTACATCCCAACTTCTATACTCAATGCTCTGATTTATAAAGGCCAGCACACCAAAAGCTTTCTTTACCCCCCTATCTACATGAGATTCCACCTTCAGGGAACTGTGCACAGTTATTCCTAGATCCCTCTGTTCAACTGCATTCCTCAATTCACTACCATTTACCATGTATGTCCTATTTTGATTTGTCCTGCCAAGATGTAGCACCTCACACTTATCAGCATTAAACTCCATCTGCCATCTTTCAGCCCACTCTTCCAAATGGCCTAAATCTCTCTGTAGACTTTGAAAATCTACTTCATTATCCACAACACCACCTATCTGAGTATCATCTGCATACTTACTAATCCAATTTACCACACCATCATCCAGATCATTGATGTACATGACAAACACTTTTTGGCGGCGCTGGTGAACGGCTGCGGCTCGCCTGCAGTCCGTTTGTCTTTACTTTTTTGTGTTGTTTTTTTTCGTTTTGTCTAGTTAAGTTTTTGGTTTTTAGGTTGTGTTTATGTGGGGGGGGGGAGGGTGGGGGGTTGAAACGGGGCTTGCTGTCTCTCCCTTTGGGGGAATGCGACTTTTTTGTCGTATCTCCCTTCTCTGCCTCCGTCTGCGCTGAGGCCTAATGGCGGAGCTGGCGACCTCGAGACTCCGGAGGCAGAGCCAGTCAGGACTCATCCTGGGCTCGCTCCCGTGAGGGCGGTCCAGCTCGGGGCTGGAACGGCGCTCCCGTGAGGGGCTGTGACGCTCCCGTGAGGGCGGCCTGGTGCGGGGCTGAGACTCTCCCGTGGGGGGCTGTGGCGCTCCCGTCGGAGCGGCCCAGCTCGATGGGTGGAATGGCGCTCCCGTCGGAGCGGCCCAGCTCGAGGGTGGAATGGCGCTCCCGTCGGAGCGGCCCAGCTCGAGGGTGGAATGGCGCTCCCGTCGGAGCGGCTCAGCTCGAGGGAGGAACGGCACTCCCGTCGGAGCGGCCCAGCTCGAGGGAGGAACGGCACTCATGTGAGGGCGATCCGGCTCGGGGCTGGAACGGTGCTCGGGTGGCTGGGACGGCGTTCTGGCGGCGGTGACCCGAGTCCTGGGTTCAGCAGCAGCTGCGTCCGCTGGACTGGAGGGCGGCAGCTTCGACCACCCCGGGCCGCGGTGTTTGAGCCGGCCCGTTTGCGGGGTTCGGTGAGCCGCGGGACTGTTTGTGCCATCGCCCGGTGGGGTATCGCCTCAGCGCAGAGGGAGAAGAGGAGTGAAGAGACTGCAGCCCTAAGATTTTTGCCTCCACCACAGTGAGGAGGTGCTTGGAGGATACACTGTGGTGGATGTTAATTTGTGTTTAGTGTTGTTTATTATTGTATGATTGTATGTATGACTGCAGGCATGAAATTTCGTTCAGACCGTAAGGTCTGAATGACAATAAAGGAATTCAATTCAATTCAATTCAATTCAATTCAATTCAAAACAACAGTGGACCCAACACAGATCCCTGTGGCACCCCACTAGTCACCGGCCTCCAACCTGACAAACCGCCATCCACCCTTACTCTCTGGCATCTCCCATTCAGCCACTGTTGAATCCATCTTGCTACTCCACCATTAATACCCAA
This sequence comes from Amblyraja radiata, assembly GCF_010909765.2. NCBI lineage: Eukaryota > Metazoa > Chordata > Chondrichthyes > Rajiformes > Rajidae > Amblyraja > Amblyraja radiata. The sequence goes on along the minus strand of NC_045958.1, from coordinate 25,462,813 downwards.
CAAGTGAACCTTCTTAACCAACCTTCCATGAGGAACCTTGTCAAAGGCCTTACTGAAGTCCATATAGACAACATCCACTGCTTTACCCTCAACAATTTCCCGAGTAACCTGTACAGAAAGGATGGGTTGCACTTGAACCCGAGGGGGACCAATATCCTGGCGGGGAAATTCGCAAAGGCTACTGGGGAGACTTTAATCTAGAACGGTTGGGGCGAGGGACTGAAATAGAGAAAGCTAGTAGACAGAATGGGAGGCAGGAAGCAGAAAAGGGAAGCACTCGGGCACAAGAGGAGAAAGAAAAAAAAGGAAATAAACAGAGAATAAGAGGTGGGGGGTTTCTTAAATGTGCATATTTTAATGCTAGGAGCATTGTAAGAAAGGCGGATGAGCTTAGAGTCTGGATAGACACCTGGAAGTATGATGTTGTGGCGATCAGTGAAACATGGTTGCAGAAGGGCTGTGATTGGAAACTAAATATTCCAGGATTTCGTTGCTTCAGGTGTGATAGAATTGGAGGGGCAAGAGGTGGAGGTGTTGCATTACTAGTCAGGGAAGATATTACAGCAGTGCTTTGGCAGGATAGATTGGAGGGCTCATCTAGGGAGGCTATTTGGGTGGAACTGAGAAGTGGGAAAGGTGTAGCAACACTTATAGGGGTGTATTATGGACCGCCAAATGGGGATCGGGAATTGGAAGAGCAAATATGTAAGGAGATAGCAGATATTTGTAGTAAGCACAAAGTACTGATTGTGGGAGATTTCAACTTTCCACACATAGACTGGGAAACACATTCGGTAAATGGGCTGGATGGTTTGGAGTTTGTAAAATGTGTGCAGGATAGTTTTTTGCAGCAATACATAGAGGTACCTACTAGAGGAGGGGCCGTGTTGGACCTCCTGTTAGGAAATGAGACGGGACAGGTGGCGGAGGTATGCGTTGGGGAGCACTTCGGGTCCAGTGATCACAATACCATTAGTTTCAATATAATTATGGAGAGGGTCAGAACTGGACCTAGGGTTGAGATTTTTGATTGGAGAAAGGCTAACTTTGATGAGATGCGAAATGATTTAAAAGGAGTGAACTGGGACATTTTGTTTTATGGGAAGGATGTAGAAGAGAAATGGAGGACATTTAAAGGGGAAATTTTAAGAGTACAGAATCTTTATGTTCCTGTTCGGTTGAAAGGAAAGTAAAAAGTGGAAAGAGCCCTGGTTTTCAAGGAAAATTGGACATCTTGTTTGGAAAAAGAGGGAGATCTACAATAATTATAGGCAGCATAAAGTAAATGACGTGCTTGAGGAGTATAAGGAATGTAAAAAGAATCTTAAGAAAGAAATTAGAAAAGCTAAAAGAAGACATGAGGTTGCTTTGGCAAGTAAGGTGAAAGTAAATCCAAAGGGTTTCTACAGCTATATTAATAGCAAAAGGATAACGAGGGACAAAATTGGTCCATTGGAGAGATGGAGTGGACAGCTATCTGCAGAGCCAAAAGAGATGGCGGAGATATTGAACAATTTCTTTTCTTCGGTATTCACCAAGGAGAAGGATATTGAATTATGTGAGGTAAGGGAAACTAGTAGAGTAGCTATGGATACTATGAGTTTCAAAGTAAAAGAAGTACTGACACTTTTGAAAAATATAAAAGTGGATAAGTCTCCAGGTCCTGACAGGATATTCCCTAGGACATTGAGGTAAGTTAGTGTAGAAATAGCCGGGGCTATGACAGAAATATTTCAAATGTCATTAGAAACGGGAATAGTCCCCGAGGATTGGCGTACTGCGCATGTTGTTCCATTGTTTAAAAAGGGTTCTAAGAGTAAACCTAGCAATTATAGGCCTGTTAGTTTGACTTCAGTGGTGGGCAAATTAATGGAAAAGATACTTAGAGATAATATATATAAGCATCTGGATAAACAGGGTCTGATTAGGAACAGTCAGCATGGATTTTTGCCTGGAAGGTCATGTTTGACTAATCTTCTTGAATTTTTTGAAGAGGTTACTAGGGAAATTGACGAGGGTAAAGCAGTGGATGTTGTCTATATGGAGTTTAGTAAGGCCTTTGACAAGGTTCCTCATGGAAGGTTGGTTAAGAAGGTTCAACTGTTGGGTATAAATGCAGGAGTAGCAAGATGGATTGAACAGTGGCTGAATGGGAGAAGCCAGAGGGTAATGGTGGATGGTTGTTTGTCGGGTTGGAGGCAGGTGACTAGTGGAGTGCCTCAGGGATCGGTGTTGGGTCCTTTGTTGTTTGTCATGTACATCAATGATCTGGATGAAGGTGTGGTAAATTGGATTAGTAAGTATGCAGATGATACCAAGATAGGGGGTGTTGTGGATAATGAAGAGGATTTCCAAAGTCTACAGAGTGATTTAGGCCATTTGGAAGAATGGGCTGAAAGATGGCAGATGGAGTTTAATGCTGATAAATGTGAGGTGCTACACCTTGGCAGGACAAATCAAAATAGGAGGTACATGGTAAATGGTAGGGAATTGAAGAATACAGTTGAACAGAGGGATCTGGGAATAACCGTGCATAGTTCCTTGAAGGTGGAATCTCATATAGATAGGGTGGTAAAGAAAGTTTTTGGTATCCTAGCCTTTATAAATCAGAGCATTGAGTATAGAAGCTGGGATGTAATGTTAAAATTGTACAAGGCATTGGTGAGACCAAATCTGGAGTATGGTGTACAATTTTGGTCGCCCAATTATAGGAAGGATGTCAACAAAATAGAGAGAGTACATAGGAGATTTACTAGAATGTTGCCTGGGTTTCAACAACTAAGTTACAGAGAAAGGTTGAATAAGTTAGGTCTTTATTCTCTGGAGCGCAGAAGGTTAAGGGGGGACATGATAGAGGTCTTTAAAATGATGAGAGGGATAGACAGAGTTGATGTGGATCAGCTTTTCCCTTTGAGAAAAGGGAAGATTCAAACAAGCGGACATGACTTCAGAATTAAGGGACAGAAGTTTAGGGGTAACATGAGGGGGAACTTCTTTACTCAGAGAGTGGTAGCAGTGTGGAATGAGCTTCCAGTGGAAGTGGTGGAGGCAGGTTTGTTGGTATCATTTAAAAATAAATTGGATAGGCATATGGATGAGAAGGGAATGGAGGGTTATGGTATGAGTGCAGGCAGGTGGGACTAAGGGAAAAAAAGTTGTTTGGCACGGACTTGTAGGGCCGAGATGGCCTGTTTCCGTGCTGTAATTGTTATATGGTTATATGTTATATGGTTATAACCTCTTCAAAAAATTCAAGAAGATTAGTCAAACATGACCTTCCAGGCACAAATCCACGTTGACTGTTCCTAATCAGACCCTGTTTATCCAGATGCTTATATTGTATCCGATTCTGAATCACCTTTCGCAGATATTATCCACTTCGTATAAAATAAAACTTATTCATCGGATCCCCTTTAAAATTCATTCCTCTCTTCTTCAACTGTGCTCTCAGTTTTTGATGTGTTAACCATGAGAAAATAGATTCTATCTACACTATCTCTGCCTCATAATTTTATGTACCTCTAGCAGATTACCCCTCAGCCTCTTAACCTTCAGGAAAAACAACTCTTGCCAAACCAACAACATTGTCCTCCAATCCAAGCAACATCATGGTGCATCTCCTCTGCACTTTCTCCAGGGCAATTGCATCCTTGCTAAAGTGACAATCAGAACCACACACAATAGTTCAAGTGCAGTGCAAATAGTGTTTTGTAAAGTCTGCAAGTGAGTAGAGGATTGAGGTAGATAGGGAATGCGGAGTTTTAATGCATGAAGCAAAAAATGGTTAACATGCAACTGCAGCAATTAAGGTGGTAAATCATATTAGGTGATTTGCGAGTGGTTTGGTGTCTAGAAATTAAGAGGTCTTGTTACAATTATACAGGGTATTGGTACGGCCACAATTAGAGTACTGCGTACAATTTTACTCCCCTTATTTATCAAAGTACTGGACCAAGTGCGGACCCGTTGGGTCCCATTCCCCCAACGCAATATTCCACCAAACTGCGCATGCGCGGCTGACAGGCCCGCACTAACGGCAGAAATTAAGTTAAAGTTAATAACTTTGCATTCAATATTTCCATTACCTCACCAGCCCTCTTCCTACCCCTATGCTCCTCCATTCCTCCTCATCCCCAGCACTCCCTCCCCCTCCTCTTCACTCTCCCTCATATTTCCACTCTCCTCCTTCCCTACCCCACCTCTCCCTCCCTCTCCTTTCCACAACCCTGAGCCTCCCTCCCTCCATAACCCCTCTCCCCTCACTTCCACCCTCCTATCCCACTATCCCTCACTCCTCACCTCCCCCCCTATCCCCACCCCCCCAATCTCCCATCTCACCTCCCCCACTGCCCTCCTCTCCCTCTATCCCCAACTCACTACCCCCCCACTCCCCTCCACTCCCTCTATCCTCCCCCACACCTCCCTCTCCACCCCCTCCTCTTCCTCAATCCCCCCCCACTCTCCCTCCTCAACTCCCCAGGATCTCGAGGGTCCCGCTCCTCTCCCTCCCCGCGGGCCCGGAGCAGCAGCACCGCCGCCCCCAGACCAAGCCCCGGCCTCAGCACCCAGGCCCCGGATCGGCCACTCCCCGAACCCGGGCCCTGCCGTGTGGGTCCGGAGCAGCAGCGCCGCCGCCAGATCCAGCCCTAGCGCCCAGGCCCAGGGTCCCCGGCGTGGCCTCTCCCATCCCCGGACACACAGTGCGGTTACCGGGCCCATTGTGCACGCGTGGGGTTGACGGGCCTCCCCCAACTAAGCAGGCGCGCCCGGCAAGTGGGGGCAGTTTCAAGTTATTTTAAATTTTAAATGTCAATAACTTGTAAAATATAACATAAATCTGAATGAAACTTGTTGCTTTTACATCGCAGGACAATGGTGAGTAAGGTGGGCCAAAAATTGTAATGCTATCGTGTACCGTTTTGGCAGGGTTTTGGAATATCACGCACACACACGCATACAAACAAGATTAGATTTTTAGTAATATATATATATAGATATGCGAGTACTGTGGCAGTCCAGAGGAGATTTACTCAGTTGATTCCTGCCATGTCATGAATGGGTAAAAGAGTAAGACCTGCATTCTTTAAGGGCTTAGAAATTGAAGGGCACTCTTATTCAAACATACATGATCTCAAGTGGGAAGTGGCAAGATAGATGTTGAGATGTTTCCACAAATGGGAGTATGTCAAATGGGAAGACACAGTAACAAGATAAGGGAGCAGTCATTTAAAATAGATGCATATGAATTTTAAGGCACATTTGAAGAGCTGCAGTCATGTTTTCTCCCATGCCCTGGCAATATTAATCTCTCAACCAATAACTGAAACCAAATTGAGTTGGAATGAACTGGAGATGCTGGTTTAAACCAATGATAGACACAAAAATCTGGAGTAACTAAGTGGAACAGGCAGCATCTCTGGAGAGAAGGTATGGATGATGTTTTGGGTCGAGACCCTTCTTCAGAAACCAAATTACCTGGTTATGATCCCTTTGTTCTTTTACTAATTGTGGCTGATTCAGTACACAAATTGACTTCAATATAAACCAGTGACTGCACTTCAAAATGTACTTAATTTCCTGGAAGGCCTTTGGGAGGGTTCAAGAAGGAACTGCAGATGCTGGAATATCGAAGGTACACAAAAATGCTGGAGAAACTCAGCGGGTGCAGCAGCATCTATGGAGCGAAGGAAATAGGTAACATTTCGGGCCGAAACCCTTCTTCAGACTTTGGGAGTGTTCTTTGGGTTATAAATGCACTAACTGCAAGTTCTTAATAGATAGTTATTGCAGTACAATCTATGCATTCCATGTTCACAGATTAACATAAAATGATTGTGAAGAGTGTTATAGAAGTAGGAGGCAAGATATATTTGACTTACAAGTTCAGTGATAGCATCCAGTTCAATAATGCAGCCTGGTCTTGCTGTGGACTGTTGACTCACAATACTGAAAACCTCTCCAACAAGCCTCTGAAACAAAAAGTTAAAGCATATGAAATAATATTCAGGTATATTCTGTTCTCGACAATCTTCAGATTCAAAAGACAAATTTCAAGGACAGGCGAACACAGAATTATCTACCAGTTACCCAAATTTCCAGTATTTGTTTCTGATCTATATCCATCGTGTCCTTGAGACTCTTGAAAGGCGCCCATAAATAAAATGTATTATTATTATTATTATCGTGAGAAATGATATAAACTGCTTTATAAACAACATTAGAACATGCCATATTTATCCTAAATGGGGAAATTACTAATTTTACGGAAATTACGGAACTTGTTTATATATTTTTTCTCTCCCAAATGCTAGATTTAGTTGATGTCCTAAACAGAGGAATTCTAAGCAAATTTCTGCACACATTTGGTGCCCTTACACATTAATGAAACAACTGACTGATGGTATTAACAAATACAACCAATATCATGATTGTAATATTTTAACCACTGAAGAATGCTGCATACTGTAACCCATTTCTGCATTTAACTTTGGGTGTCGATAGCACAATCAAATTAGTATACTCAAGTAGTATTTTGAAAAAAAAAACACAATTACTTACAGAGATTTCTGGATTAGAAAGCTCACTCAAAAGCTTTTTAGCATCAATAACAGCTTGATATAATCGTAAGTTCCGTCCATCACTTGCCACAAAACATGCACTAGGAGAGTTGCAGTATGCACCTGAAATTAAAATAATAATTTCATCATCTGGCATTGGACAACTATAAAATTACTGAGTACGTCCCATTGCTAAGGTGCGTAGCAAGTTTGGCACAGATGGAGGGAAGGAAAAAGTGCACAGATTAGTGAAAAAAGGTTAAGACAATGAAAATCAACCAAAATTAGATGGAAATAATTTTTAGTTTTAGTCCGACGGATTTCTGGAACTATTCAAATAACAATCTGTTTTAACTTTGCACCAAAATAACCATGACATTAGAAATATAGGTTTGATTTAGAGTTATATTATAAAATCTTGATTCTATAAACTTTACTATATCTTGTCAGTGCGAATTGGATACATGAGATGTCTGCAAAATGAAGTAAAATTGAGCAAAACAGTGTTGGAGGAACTCAACAGGTCTACCAGCATCAGTGGAAGGAATGGACAGATGACATTTCATGGGACATTCCAGCACCCGCCGGGGGCTCCAACTTTGTGACATTTAGACCGGGAGCGGGGCCGTACATCGTCCCGCGCGGCCTAAAATGGCCGTGGGACTTATCATCCTGGGGCTTCGACATCGGGAGAGAAATGGAGAACAGGGGAGAGAGAAAAGACTTTGCCTTCCATCACAGTGGGTTCACTGTGATGGATGTTTTTGTAAATTGAATTGTGTGTATGTCTGTAGAATATTGTCTTTGTTTGTATGGCTGTGGAAACGGAGTTTCGTTTGAGCCTCACTGAGGTTCAAATGACATGTAATAAATATTGAATTTAGGGTTGGGCCACTTCCTTGACCAATTTGGTCTGAAGTATAGTCCCTGCCTGAAACATAGTCTATCCATTCCTCTACAGATACTGCCTGACCTCTGGGTTCCTCCAGCATGTTGTGTTGTGCTCACGATTCAAGCATTTGCATTTTCTCGTGTCACCATGAAGTATTATTGTTCTGCTTCAATGCATGTGTCTGAGAACTCAAAAACACCTACCTAGACAGTAGCTTGGGATTAGAGTTGGCAGCCAAGCCACATTTGAAAAGGCTGAAACATGCAGAGAATTGATCCTCGCCAACTCCGATACCCCTCCAGAATACGACAATGGCCCGACAGGATCAACTCGCCACAAAATTAGTTCACTATATATCGAATTAGAATCCTGGAAGGTAGCTGCTGTGGTATTTTCCCTCTGATTACTTGACAACGAACTGCTACATCGTAATGGGTCAAAGCTCCATCCATCATTGTAAAGGCACATGCCATCCGGTGTTCGTAGCGCATTGTGGTATGAAGTAGTTAAAAGTAATGGTAAAACTGAATGGCAAGCCAAGTCATTCAGATGAAAGCGATGGCCACAGTAACGAGACTTATGAGTTACACCAAGGACTGTTGAAAATACAGATTCTTCTGCAAAGCTGACTGCCCACTGATTCAAGGATCCGTCTGCGTGTTTTGAGATCATGAGCACATTAGGTGTGAAGATACTCAGTTTTAGATTCCCAGATGATTTATTATGGCCAGCAGAAATTAACATGCCAGATGAGGAATGAGTCAGACCATGTGGCTTCTGTTTCCCTTGTTGAATAGCCATATCTACATTTTTTGTGCAGGCATACATAACTATGCTCTTGCTGAGAGAGTTTGCATCACCAGTCGGAAATGCAACAGGAATCCGAGAGGCAAATGAAATCTAGAAAAAAAACACACATTTTAAATTTATTTTCATGGTCGTTGTTGAGAATTGTTATTCAAGCCACTTACACTGAGTAACAGTCTGCTATAAAGAAACTAAAGCTGGAATATTTCAAGTGTGCTAAAGAAAAATACCATTTCATTTTCAGATTTCATTTAAATTCATCTTTTTAGCACAAGCAAGACATATCATAGTGAATTTTTCTTTCAGTGATTTTCAGATATTCAAACTGTAACAAAATCTTAGGAAGTTTAGCTGTTCCTTCTATATGTAATTGTACCAAAGATTAATGAAAATAGTATCGCTAAAAAGCTGCAAAATATTCCCAAGCTACTTTAAGATTTAAAACAACAACATTCAGATGACCCAGCAGGCTCTGGAAATAGGTGATACCGGACGGGCAGATTTTACAAACTATCGGATGGTAATTAATACTTGTAGATCACTGTTAAACAAAAATGTTACATAGTATTATAATACATTTTCTGGAACATAGCTGAATTTCAAGGGACCACAGCTACCAAGGAAATATATGAACCCGTGAATCAGAGGGATGTAAATGTTAATGTATATTATACCAAGACAAAAACGGAGCTGATATGTGGCTTTTCACATACCTTTTCTTTTCATGTTCTTTTTATAATGTTACTCCACATATTATGAAGCAGCAAATTCATTGAATTTGTTATTGAACTGAACTGAACTTTATTTATAGAGCACTTTAAAAACAACCACTGATGCAACAAAGTGCTGTACATGACTAATCATAAACATAAAACAAAACAATAAAAACATTAAAAGACAATAAAAACAATAAAAAACAATAGAAACACTAAAACAGGAGCAAAGTCTCATGCAGGGTCGAAAGCCAAGGAATAGAAAAGGGTTTTAAGATTAGTTTTGAAAATGGACAGTGAAGGGCCTGTCTAATGTGCAAAGGTAGAGTGTTCCATAATGTCGGAGCAGCAACAGAGAAGGCTCTATCCCCTCTGAGCTTCCGCTTAGACCTTGGTACCTCCAGGAGCAGCTAATCAGCTGACCTGAGGCACCAAGCAGGAGCGTAAGATGAAGCAGCTCAGAGGTAAGGCGGGGCGAGACCATTTAAAGATTTAAAAACAAATAAAAGAATCTTAAAATGAACTCTAAAGTACACAGGCAGCCAGTGGAGGGAGGCCAGAATAGGCGTTATGTGCTCCCTCTTACGTGTCCCAGTTAAAAGGCGAGCAGCAGCATTCTGAACCAACTGGAGACGTGCAAGGGAAGATTGGCTAACTCCAAAATAAAGTGCGTTACAGTAATCCAGCCGAGACGTGATGAAGGCATGGATTACTGTTTCAAAATGCTGTCGTTCAAGAATGGGCTTCACCTTTGCCAGCTGCCTTAAATGAAAGAAGCTGGACTTAACTACCGCGCCTATTTGACGATCTAATTTAAAATCACTGTCCATCTTAAAACCCAAGTTTAAAACTGTTGGCTTCACATACAGTGCCAAGGGACCCAAGTCAACAGGGGGAGGTTCACGGGAGCCATTGGGACCAAACACTATCACTTCTGTTTTCTTTTCATTAAAATTTAAAAAGTTTAGGGCATTCCAGGATTTAATGTCATCAAGACATAACAGAAGTGGTTTGACTGAGAAAGCATCTTTCTTCTTCAGCGGCACATATATCTGACTATCAGCATAACAATGAAAAGAGATGCCATGCTTTCTAAGAATGGAACCCAGAGGAAGTAAGTACAGTGAGAAAAGCAGGGGCCTTAAAATTGAGCCCTGTGGAACCCCATATGACAGAGGAGCGGAGGAGGATTCAGAACCAGCAAGGCTTACACACATAAGGTACACAAAATTGCTGCGGAAACTCAGCGGGTGCAGCAGCATCTATGGAGCGAAGGAAATAGGCAACGTTTCGGGCCGAAACCCTTCTTCAGACTGATGGGGGGTGGGGGGGGGAAAGAAAGAAGGACAAGGGGAGGAGGAGGAGGAGCCCGAGGGCGGGCGGATGGGAGGGTGGGAGGAGACAGCTAGAGGGTTAAGGAAGGGGAGGAGACAGCAAGGGCTAGCCAAATTGGGAGAATTCAATGTTAATGCCATAAGGACGCAAGGTCCCCAGACGGAATATGAGGTGCTGTTCCTCCAATTTCCGCTGTTGCTCACTCTGGCAATGGAGGAGACCCAGGACAGAGAGGTCGGATTGGGAATGGGAGGGGGAGTTGAAGTGCTGAGCCACCGGGAGGTCAGGTAGGTTATTTACATTACAAACCCACTGACTCACATGGCTATCTGGACTACACGTCTTCCCACCCTGCCCCCTGTAAAGACTCCATCCCCTACTCCCAATTCCTCCGCCTACGCCGCATCTGTTCCCAGGATGAGACATTTCATACCAGGGCATCGGAAATGTCCTCGTTCTTCAGGGAACGGGGATTCCCCTCCGCCACCATAGATGAGGCTCACACCAGGGTCTCATCCATACCCCGTAACACTGCTCTCTCTCCCCATCCCCGCACACGCAACAAGGGCAGAGTCCCTCTGGTCCTCACCTTTCACCCCACCAGCCGGCAAATACAACACATAATCCTCCGCCATTTCCGCCACCTCCAACGTGACCCCACCACTCGCCACATCTTCCCATCTCCCCCCATGTCTGCCTTCCGCAAAGACCGCTCCCTCCGCAACTCCCTCGTCAATTCTTCCCTTCCCTCCCGCACCACACCCTCCCCGGGCACTTTCCGTTGCAACCGCAAGAAATGCAACACCTGTCCCTTCACCTCCCCCCTCGACTCCATTCAAGGTCCCAAGCAGTCGTTCCAGGTGCGACAAAGGTTCACCTGTATCTCCTCCAACCTCATCTACTGCATCCGCTGCTCTAGATGTCAGCTGATTTACATCGGTGAGACCAAGCGTAGGTTGGGCGATCGTTTCGCCGAACACCTCCGCTCAGTCCGCAATAACCTACCTGACCTCCCGGTGGCTCAGCACTTCAACTCCCCCTCCCATTCCCAATCCGACCTCTCTGTCCTGGGTCTCCTCCATTGCCAGAGTGAGCAACAGCGGAAATTGGAGGAACAGCACCTCATATTCCGTCTGGGGACCTTGCGTCCTTATGGCATTAACATTGAATTCTCCCAATTTGGCTAGCCCTTGCTGTCTCCTCCCCTTCTTTAACCCTCTAGCTGTCTCCTCCCACCCTCCCATCCGCCCGCCCTCGGGCTCCTCCTCCTCCTCCCCTTTTCCTTCTTTTTTCCCCCCCCCACCCCCCATCAGTCTGAAGAAGGGTTTCGGCCCGAAACGTCGCCTATTTCCTTCGCTCCATAGATGCTGCTGCACCCGCTGAGTTTCCCCAGCAATTTTGTGTACCTTCGATATTCCAGCATCTGCAGTTCCCTTTTGAACACGGCTTACACACACAGTTCTGTCTGCCAGATAAGATCTGAACCATTCCAGGGCACTACCACAAATGCCCACTAGGTGCTGTAACCGAGATACTAAAATATCATGATCCACTGCATCAAAGGCAGCAGATAGGTCCAGCAGGACAAGAATCACATAATCACCAGAATCATTAGCTAGGAGGATGTCATTAAAGACCCTTAGCAATGCTGACTGTGCTATGCATAGTTTTAAACCCAGACTGGAAAACCTCCCGAATATTATGCTCGTCCAGGAAAAGTTTTAACTGAGCATAAACAACTTTCTCCAAGATTTTAGAGATAAAAGGCAACTTGGAGATGGGCCTAAAATTGGCCAATACAGTTTGATCCAGGCCAGGTTTCTTAAGCAGGGGTTGCACTACTGCATGTTTAAAACTTACGGGGACAACTCCAGAACACAGACTGCTGTTAATAATGGCAAGAACCGACTGCCCTATACTGGGGAAAACCTCTTTAAAAAGATGAGGAGGGACAGCATCACAAGGGGAACCTGATGGCTTAATATGGCTAACCACATCATCTAAAAGCGACAATGTCACAGGCACAAACTTATCAAATACCACCAAGCATGGGACAGAATCAGAGGGGTCAGAGGCAGGAGCGGAAATGAGAGCCCTTATGGTAACAACCTTATCAATGAAAAAGTGCAGGAAGTCATTGCACATTTCAGAGGATGCTTCCAAACAGACAGGCTGTGGGGCATTAAGAACAGAGTCAATGGTTTTAAATAACACACGTGGGTTGTGACGATTAGACACAATAATGTTTGACAGGTATTCTCTTTTGGCCTCTTTAACAGTGTTCTGGTAATGACGCCAGCAGTCCTTTAGGATTTGAAATGAAACCTGCAGCTTGTCCTTCTTCCACTTGTGTTCAGCTGAATCACTTACTAGAAACTGGATGTCTTGCTCATCAAATATGCAATATAAAGGAACAAAAGATGCCTTCACCTGCACTTGTCGAAACATCCCAGGTTGATATTCATCCAACCAGTCAACATGCCACACCAATAAAGAGCCATCCATAGGATGAATACTGAAGAGCATGTCTGCATTTTTGTTCCATTCAGCTAACAGCATGTCGATCTTATGATCTATCATCACATCTGAAGAAGTTTTTTCCCCAGCATCTTTGTCTGAAAGTACAAATTGCATAAATCTTTTAATACTCTGCAAAAAGACCAATAATGTGTCAAGACAGTTTCTCCTTATGAGAGGTTTTGTAATTTAAACACAGAAAAATTGGTTCGTAATATACATACATAAACTAAATGTGGGATTAAATGCCGTTCAGATAACAGTCTGTTCAATTGCAGGATCTAGCCAGTCTGCACAATTGCAGCATCTAACCGGTCTGCTCAATTGCAGCATCTAACCTCACACAGAAGAACTTTTGCATCTTACCAACTAATGCTGCGAAATTATAACCTTTGTGTTGAGCAAATAAAATAGTTGAATGATGGCAAAAGGCAGATCAACTAATGAGCCCATGACCAGCATGTGCAATCTAAACAACAAAAAAACATTTTCAATATGACAGGATTCTTCTTTCTGTTGAACACATAAACCAGAGAATTATTACAGGACAGTCATTCTGTTCATTGAGCCCTTGCTACTTTTGAAAGAGCAATACAGTAAGCACCCTTTCTCAGCTCTTTCCCTGTACCTCGGTCTTTCAATTCATTTATGAAAGCAAGTAACTAAAATTGTATTTTAAGCCCTGAAATTAGAAGAGAGAAAAGGGAAGAGCCAGTGTGACAGGCATTCTTGTCACTACAATGAGCTTTTCTGATGCAATGCATCACGAAGATAGACTGGATGGATGAAAGTGACAAGCTTGATGGACATGGGGAGCATTTACCAAACTCTGCAGGTTCAAGCAGCCAATAGTGCAGCTGTCATAGCAAGCTAACATGTATCTCTTCAAAATACTCTCGACAGCACATCTGTCGAGGTTTGTGACAATCCTCGTGGACATGCCAAATTTGCTCAGATGCCTACGGAAATGGATAAAACCCTTGCTCAGACTAATGGAATAGAGAAATATCTGGTAGAAAGAGATAAGGGGAAGGGGAGTGGCAAGAAATGGAAAGTGATACGTAGATCTTGGTGAAGATGGCAAGAGTCTGGCGATAGAGACAGTAATCAAGGCTGGAGGTATAGAAGATGAAAAGGTACAAATACTGAAATCTGATAAGAAATGGTGGGGAGTGAAATGTAGAACAGACAGAGATAATGGGCGGGGGGGGGGGGGGAAATGAAAGAACAATAAATGAGGACACAGGGGAGGGTGAGATAAGCAGATGGAGATAAGGGGGAGGAGAAATGAACGGCAATGGGAGCAGGAAGTGAAAAGAATGGTGCATGACAAGAAAGAGGGGCTGGGATAGGGGTTTAACCCGGGTAGTCAAGGTAGGCTGTGGGAATCAAAGGATTTATAGTAGAAGGTCGTCTTGCAAGAATCCCTCCTTTCCTGTTGTTTGCTTCCACTGTTTTAATTCCTCTTCCCATTCCCATACCAACCTGTCTGCCCTTGGCCTCCTCTACTGCCAGAGTGAGGCCACACTCAAATTGGAAGAACTGTACCTCATATTTCACTTGGGTAGCCTACAATCCAATGGCATGAACATTGAATTCTATGATGTCATGTTTTAATTGTAACAGTGGGTTTTCATCATTTTCAACATAATTGTTGAATGAAGTTCTGTAACATGGATATAGTTTGTTGGAGACAAACCTGAGAAATATCACAGACACAAAGCATTTTACATGGAACAGTACAGCACAAGAACAGGCCCGTCAGCCCACAATGTCTGTGCCAAACACGATGGCAATACCATCTCTTATCTACCTACACACAATCCATAACCCTCCATTGCCTGTATATCCAAAAATCACAGATTATGTAACAGCAGAAAATATGTGTGCACATTTCAATTAGCCAAAGTTAATTTAGTACCTTCATCAGATTGGTTCTCCATCTGTCCAAATTCCTCATTTCCAGACTCTGGAGACGGCTGCTCCAAACTTCTTCGCAACTGCTGCAAAAAGACTTCCATTGACAAGGTGAAATGCAGCTCCTTATTATTTAGCCAATGGACTACAAAGGGTCCATTAGTTTCTTCATTTTCACTTAAACTTAATGAAGTGATGGAAGGCAGGAGCGGAATGTCTATTTGAAAGTGAATTTAAAAACCTAAATTAATAAATTATGTTACATTTACATTTTGAACATTATCCACATTTATTAACATTTCAAATCACACATTTTAGAGAAAAATGGTAACTAGATAACTCTGTGCTGTTGAACAAAATATAACCAATGCTGTTTAGCAAAATAATTGCCAGCAGAGTTGCACGATGATTATGGTTTGGCAACCTCCCAAATCTTTTGTGGTACTTAGCTGCCAGTTCTTCTTGAATAGATAGGAGTATTATTAAACAATTTTGTTTCCAAATTGTACCAGGAGGTACAAGGACATATCAAAGTGGCAGGTTTCAAGATGCATTGAAAAGGGGAGGGGGGGGGGGGGGGGGGGGGGAGGGGTAGAGAGAGGCAGGGGAAAGAGCTAAACTTTCAAGTAAATAGTCGCGATGTCTAAAGTCAGTCAGGTAGAAGAGTGATTTTTATAGCAGAGGTTGCAGAGTCCAAAGTGTGGATAAGGATTTTGTGCAGCAGCTGAAGAGAGACAGAGGTGCCACTGAACAATATTACAGAAGTCAATACCATAGAAACATAGAAAATAGGTGCAGGAGTAGGCCATTCAGCCCTTCGAGCCACCACCGCCATTTAATACGATCATGGCTGATATCTGTGACCGAGTAGATGTGTGATTGTAATCGGATCTCAGAATTACATTTGCATATGCCAGGTTCAGCCTCAGACAATAAACAAGATAAGGTTATAGTTGGTAATTACTAATTAGGCTTGTGGGTGGCAACCATAAAACAGTAGCTTCCATGTGCAGTTAGGCAACATTTATGCTTGTTAATTGCTGGATATCGGGCACAAAGTGTGACAAAATTCAAACAGTTTTAGAGTTCATATAGCTGGCTGGGATCAATTAGTGTACCAATGTTCATCAATACACATTATGTGCCTTACATACCTAAGAATCTTTGAATAACTTCTTGACATAATGAATATATAACTTCCTTACCTGTTGCTGGATTAATACTGGCTGCTATATGAAAATGACAAAGTGAATTTGCATGTAGGGGCGCATTCCTATGGAGTTCATGTGCATCTAGTTGATTTGGTAAATACCCAGTATGTGCAACAAGGCCAGATGACCTCCTCCTGCCTATTCGAAATGGTCCAATATTCAACTATAAAAGAACAATACAAATCAATCCAAGATCCAAAAACTGTTCAACTGTTTTTATTTTCTCAATGCTTAACATTAGGAATAAGCAGGTTATATAAATGTTGTTTTCCTTTCAAATTATCTTGGTCATTATAACATTCCTCAGTTCAATTGCACTGTACCTTTTCCCGACTGGAAATATTTCTTTTGAGGTTGCTGCTTGCAGTAACAGATTCAGACCACTGGGTGTAGCCCTCACCAGAAAGCAAACTATCACTTGGTAGTAATGTCTCTGCCCATAACCGACAAACATTGTCCTTGCAGCAGGTCAGCAAGACATGACATGTGGAGCCCCTGCAATGAAAGATGCTGTTAAGGTCAAATTCCATTAATGATTGAGGTCATTTTATATCAAGCATTTAAAAGGGGGAAATCATACTATAATTGAACATGCTGCATATTACTTGGGATTAGTGGGATTAGTTATATTTTGGATCAATAAATGCCAAAAAAAAACAAAGTATTTACCATATACTCTCAACACTCTTTCACAAGGCATATACTTAAGTAGTACCTTATTTTGCATTTGCTCATAAAACATTAAAACATAAGTTACATTTTGGTACATGCTATATGATAAATTCATTGAAATTTGAGTAGGAATAGAGGTAATGTTGCATTGAATATACATTTGAAGTATATCAGTGGAAAAATTGCCAGGCTTGGTTGAACAATATCTCGAACAATTGAAAGGAAATGAGGAGGCACTATTGCAATTTTCAAATATTCTCTTGGAATCCAGTTAAAGAGAAATTCTGAGTCTTCATTTAGAAAGGAACATTAAACCAAGGAGAGTTAACATGAAATATTGAGCGAAAATCCTAGCTCTCTAAATTGATTCTGTTTTTTTTTTTAACTAGGACGGTCAGTGCATTTGAAATTGACTACATGAATTTTAGCAAGACTTTTGACAAAGCCTCACATGGCCGACCTAAAAAAGCAGATCATGAGATCAGAGGGCAAATTGGACCCAAAACTCACTAAGTAGCTGGAAGCACAGGGTGATAGTTGAAAACCCTTTTGTGACTGAAATGCTGTTGTCATTGAGGTTTCATAGGGCTCAGTGGTCAGTCACTTTTATATATATTACATGTGTTTTTAGACTTAAATGTAAGGTCATCATAAATAAGTTGACAGATGATGCAACAATAGTTGACAGTGATGAAGGAAAAAAATATGAATGTCAGGAAATGGAATATAGTCCAAAGAAGGGTGAGAACGGGTTATTAATGGTCGCCAGGGACTCAATAGGCCAAAGGTCTTGTTTCCATGCAGTATTTTTCAAGCAGAGTGCAAGGAAATGAATTTGGCATGATACAACAAGCAAAGGAATAATTAAAAATTGGCAGGGTATTGACCACTGTAAAGGAACAAAAATGCCTTGGCTATATGTCCATAGATCAATAAAGGTAACAGGGAATCAATAAGATCAGTGATGCACAGAATGTAAGAGCAGGGCAGGTATTTTAGAACAGTATACAATTCTAGTTAGGCCATGGCCCGATTAATGAGTACATTTCCAGTTATCACGTTGCAGGAAAATGTGATTGCACTAGCGATGGCACAGAGGAGATTTATGAGGATGTAACCAGGGATAAACAAAATTATACCTATGGGGCAAGATTTGATATGCTGGAGATGCTCTCTTCAGAGAGCTTGGTACATAATATAATTTACCAAGGGAAATAAACAGGAGAATTTTCACTCAGCAGAGATGTCGACAAGAAGGAAATCATAGATTTAAAGTAAACAAGTGCAGACCCATTGGGTCTGTTCCCCGAACGTGCTTCAGACCCCGAGTATGAGGGGGGGGGGGGGGCGGGCGTGATGCCGAGTGAGCCTGCGGGCCATATTAATGCAACAAGACAACAACTACAGAATTAACAATACAATAAACCATCAGTTACACTAGGTAACAAAACGGAACAAATGTAAGCCAAAGTATGTAGTGCACCCTTATACAGTGCCCTCCATAATGTTTGCGACAAAGACCCATCATTTATTTATTTGCCTCTGTACTCCACAATTTGAGTTTGTAATAGAAAAAAAAATCACATGTGGTTAAAATGCACAGTCAGATTTTAATAAAGGTCCATTTTTATACATTTTAATTTCACAATGTAGAAATTACAGCAGTGTTTGTAGATAGTCCCCACATTTCAGGGCACCATAATGTTTGGGACACAGCAATCTCATGTAAATGAAAGTAGTCATGTTTAGTATTTTGTTGCATATCCTTTGCATGCAATGACTGCTATATGATAAAGTCATTGAAATTTGAGTAGGAATAGAGGTAATGTTGCATTGAATATACATTTGAAGTATATCAGTGGAAAAATTGCCAGGCTTGGTTGAACAATATCTCGAACAATTGAAAGGAAATGAGAAGTCTGCGATTTATGGACATCACCAGTTGCTGAGTGTCTTCTCTGGTGATGTCCATGCCAGGCCTGTATGGCAACCATCTTTAGCTTATGCTTTTTTGGGGGGCTAGTCCCCTTCAGTTTTCTCTTCATCATATAAAAGGCATGCTCAATTGAGATCAGGTCAGGTAATTGACTTGGCCACTCAAGAATTTACCATTTTTTTAGCTTTGAAAAACTCATTTGTTGCTTTAGCAGCATGTTTGGTATCATTGTCTTAATAATAATAATAATAATACATTTTATTTATGGGCGCCTTTCAAGAGTCTCAAGGACACCTTACAAAAATTTAGCAGGTAGAGGAAAAACATGTAAGGGGAATGAAATAAATAGTAGAGACATGACTAGTACACAAAGTAAAGACAGAATTCAATACAAAACACAATATGAGGCAATTAATGCACAGATGAAAAGGGAGGGGGACGTGGGGCTAAGGATAGGCAGAGGTGAAGAGATGGGTCTTGAGGCGGGACTGGAAGATGGTGAGGGACACGGAATTGCGGATCAGTTGGGGGAGGGAGTTCCAGAGCCTGGGAGCTGCCCTGGAGAAGGCTCTGTCCCCAAAACTGCGGAGGTTGGATTTGTGGATGGAGAGGAGACCGGCTGATGTGGTTCTGAGGGACCGTGAGGGTTGGTAGGGGGAGAGGAGGTCAGTGAGATATGGGGGGGGCCAGATGGTGGAGGGCTTTGTAGGTGAGGACCAGGATTTTGTAGGTGATCCGGTGGGAGATGGGAAGCCAGTGAAGTTGTTTGAGGACTGGAGTGATGTGGTGCCAGGATTTGGTGTGGGTGATGAGTCGGGCGGCTGCGTTCTGGACCAGTTGGAGTCGGTTGATGTAGGTGGAGCTGATGCCAAGGAGAAGTGAGTTGCAGTAGTCCAGTCGGGAGGAGATGAAGGCATGGATGAGTCTTTCAGCAGCGGGAGGTGTGAGAGAGGGTCTTGCTGTAGAATGAACTGCCGGCCAATGAGTTTTGAGACATTTGTTTGAACGAGCAGATAGGATGTGTCTATACACTTCAGAATTCATTATGCTACTACCCTCAGCAGTTGTATCATCAATGAAGATAAGTGAGCCAGTACCTTCAGCTGCCATACATGCCCAGGCCATAACAACCCCACCACCGTGTTTCACAGATGAGGTGGTATGCTTTGGATCTTTGGCAGTTCCTTCTCTACTCCATACTTTGCTCTTGCCATCACTCTGATATGTTAATCTTCTTCTCATCTGTCCACAATACTTTTTACCAGAACTGTGGTTGCTCTTTTAAGTGCTTCTTGGCAAACCGCAACCTGGCCATCCTATTTTTGCGGCTAACCAATAGTTTGCATCTTGCAGTGTAGTCTCTGTATTTCTGTTCATGAAGTCTTCTGCGGACAGTGGTCATTGACAAATCCACACCTGACTCCTGAAGAATGTTTCTGATCTGTTGGACAGATGTTTCGGAATTTTTTGTTATTGTAGAGAGAATTCTTTCTGTCATCAGCTGTGGAGGTCTTCCTTGCCTGCCAATCCTTTCTTTTTAATGATGTTCCAAACAGTTGATTTTGGTAATCCTAATGTTTGGCTGATGTATCTAACAGTTTTATTCTTGTTTTTCAGTCTCATAATGGCTTCTTTGACTTTCATTGGCACAACCTTGGTCCTCGTGTTGATAAACAGCAATAAATGTTTCCAAAGGTGATGAAAAGACTGGAAGAAAGACGGTGTTGAGAGCTCTTATACCTGCATTATGGAGGCAATTAAACACGCCTGAGCAACTCCAAACACCCGTAAAGCCATGTGTCCCAAACATTATGGTGCTCTGAAATGGGGGGGATTATGTATTAACACAGCTGTAATTTCTACATGGTGAAACCAAAATGTATAAAAATTACCTTTAATAAAATCTGACAATGTGCACTTTAACCACATGTGATTTTTTTCTATTAGAAATCTCAAATTGTGGAGTACAGAGGCAAATAAACAAATGATGGGTCTTTGTACCAAACATTATGGAGGGCACTGTGTAAATTCCATGGTAGTTCACTGCTAATATAGGATTTTGATTCAAGTTCTTAGTGATTGAAGGGTAGAAGCCATTCTTTAACCTGGATGTAATGGTTCTCAGAATCCAGTACTTTTCCCCAATGGTCGCAGTGAGACGAGTCTGTGGCCAGGATGGCACGGTACCTTCTTGATGCAGCACTTTTTGTAGATGCCTTTGATAGTGAGGAGATCAATACCAGTGTTGGACCACTTTCTACAGCCTTCTTCAATGTTTTGGTTATTTGAGTTACTGAGCCAGATTGCAATGCAACCTGCAGTGGTCCGATAGAGTATTCGGCAACAATGATTGCATCAACATGGTGGGTCTAGGATAGACCTCAGATATGTGCACGCTCAGGAACTAGAGGTGCTGACCTCGCCATCGCCAAACCGCTGATGACGACAGGTTCTTGAATCCTTGGCTTTCCCTTCCTGAAGTAAGAATCAGTTTCTTGGTTATGCTGACCATGTGAGCAAGATTGTTCTTCTGGCAGCACTCAACGAGATTATTTATCTCCATCATTATTCGTCAAACTATGGTGGTATCGTCAGCGAATTTACAGATGGCCTTGGAGTTGTGTCTGAGACAGTCATGGATGTACAGAGTGTAGAGCAGTGGAACTCAGCACGCAGCCTGAAGGGGCCCCTGTGCTGATGGTCAGCGAGGAAGGATTATTGTTGCCAATTTGTACTGATTGAGTTCTGCTGATGAGGAAGTCGAGTATCGAATTACATTGGGATAAGCAGAAGAGCTAGTTCCCTGAGTTTGAAGATACAATTCGAGTGGATGTTGATTCAATGCCTGAAAGGGTGATATAGGAAGAAACCTTTGTCATGTTTAAAAAATACTTGTGTACTTGAAAACTGCAATGAAGAGTTACGAACCAAGTGGAATTAGACCAACTCTTTTGCCACAAGTGTCAACATAAAAGGCCAAAATAAGCTCCTTGTAACTTATTATGCAGTATGTTATTAAGAATAACACTTTGAACAGAGGGTAATTTTGCCCATAACAATGTGTGGAAGGAAAACTGGAACCATCTAAAGACGTGCCAAGAAATTGACAAGCTTTACAAAGGTGGAAAATAACAGCAATTGCCATTTTAAGTCACCAATTTATAATATCTTGCTGAATTGATAGACAAAATATCCTCAAAATACCCTGACGAGACAACAAATTTACAAAGGTCTCCAGTCCAGGACCCGATTTAATCTCCGTGCTCGTTCCTGACCTCGGCAATCTGGCTCAGTAACTCAAATAACCAGAACATTGAAGAAGGCTGTAGAAATTTACAAATAAAACCAATGCTGGAACTAAATTTGCCATCTTGTTGAGAAAAAAAGCATCTCTATCTCTATTATACTATAACTCTTCCTTTTGTTCTTAACATTCTAAATGTCTGTGTGAGCCAGGGTTGTGTTGGCTTTAGTTTAATCTCCTTAATTAGTATCTTCTTCCAAACGCTTGGCCACAGCCTTCCCATTTTCACACATGCTATTCACATTTTCTCAGCCGACAGGATACATATCTTCCCGTCGCATTTCAACCTATAGTAAAACCGATTGACGTTAGAATGGAGCACTTTGCGCAGGAGGGAAACTCAAGCGCTCAAAGCACAAAAAAATCAATCCAATCGCAAGTCGGGTCCTCAGGTCGACGCCCGCCCGCTGCCTGGTGGGGAGGCTGCTGCCGTGGGCCGAGCCCGGCGACTGGGCCTGGGCTGGACCAGAGCCTGGAGCTAGAGTGAGGGCCGAGCTCGGGGCTTGGGATGGGGTCGTGACCAGCGCTGAAATAAAAAGCCACCGGTGGAACCAAGGACGAGCCAAGGTCAGGAACGAGCATGGAGATTAAGTCAGGTCCTGGACTGGAGACCATGAGGCGGTCGAGCTGACGGCTGAAGTCTACAGCCAGGGCTGGGCTGAGTACGAGAACCAGGCCGAGTTCAAGGCCCTGGCGTTGCTCTACAACCTGGGTAGGTGCTGCGGCAGGGAATGGGAGTGGCCCCCCCCCTCCCTCTCTGCCCCTCCCGTCTCTCTCTGCCCCCCTTCCCTCTCTACTCCCCCCTCCCTCACTACTCCCCCCTCCCTTACTACTCCCCCTCCCTCTCTAACCCCCCCCCCCTCCCTCTCTACTCCCCCCCCCCCTCCCTCTCTAGGGAGTGGTGAATATTGGGACCTATGGGTGAGTGGTGGAGTATTGCATTCAGGGACCAGCCGTCCCCTGTGATGCCACGCGCCCCCCTCCTTCTCTAACCCCCTCGCTCTCCTTCTCTAGCCACGCCTGCGCAGTTGGGGGCTATGCGTGAGTGGATAGGGCGGGGGATGGGGGAAAAGGAGCGAATTAATAATATTAATATCAGGGGGGGGGGGGGGGGTTAGTGTGTGTGTGCGCGTGACGCCGCAGGCCCCCCCCCAACCCCCCCCCAACGGGTCCCACTTGGTCGAGTGAACAATAAAAGCCTGCCAAAATACACCCAACTTTAACTTGTTCTCTGCTTCTGAACATCCATGATATTTGGGCGAGTACAAGATTACCTAAACTTTCACACATTTGTCACCCGAAAAGGAAAAAAATCAGCATTTGCAGTGATTATCCAATGATTAATTTTTCTAAATATTCAGTTAACCTTGGCAAGTACTTGCTGGTCTTCCGCCAAGAGAATCCTGTCACAGCCCGAGGATGGGCTAAATACACAAAGGAAAAATCAATGTCGTCTTCCTCTTTGTCCATTGGGGTGATTGGTGTCATCATTGCTGACTGCCAGCTGCTGGAATTGTACCACACTTTCACAAGACAATCATCCTGAAGAATGTGGAACAGGAGAAACAAAAACAGTGAGCAATTAATTTTAAATGTTTGTTTTCACCTAGACATGACACAGCACAGAAACAAGGGCCCAACAGTCCAACTCACCCCTGCCCACCAAGATATCTAGACTAATTTTCCTGCATTTTGGCCCTAATCCCTCTAGACCTTTTGTATCCATGCATATGTCCAAATGTAATAAAAAAATTATAACTGTATCCACCATGACAATTTCCTCTGGCAGCTTATTCCATGTACTCTCACCCTCTGCATGAAAGTCATCTCTCAGGTCTTTTGTAAATCATCCCTCTTCCATAAATCTGTGCCCCCTAGTTCTCGACGCTGGGAAAAAGACAGACTGATTGCCTTATCTACACCCCCCCCCCCCCCCACATGATTTTTTATAGCCTCTAAAAGGTCACGCCGCAATCTTCTATGTTCCACAGAAAAGTTGGCTCAGCCTTTCCAGCCTCTGCTTAAACTCGAGCTCTCCAGTCCCAGCAACAAACCTGTGAATCTTCTCTGCATCCTTTCCAACCTAATGACATCCTTCCAAAAGCTGTGCTACCAGAACTACACTCTGTAACAGTGGTCTTATCAATGATTTGTACATAACATCCCAACTCTTGTACTCAATGCCCTGGCCGATGAAAGCAAGCAAGCTAAATGCTTTCTTCACCACCTTGTCTACTACCCATGTTGCCAATATAAAATTGAACATGCATTCAGTCAAATACTGGTATTTCACAGCACCTGAAATTTTTTTCAGATTTAGATCAAAAGTTATAATCATTAAAAAAAAAAGAAAATACACAAACACAAGAGCTGATAGTTATGTTTGATATTCCCCAATACTGGTTCTGTGGTTTGTTATTAGGAAGCCCACCCTCCTAATGACAAAATATTTGTGTTTGTTATATCAACTCAAGAGAAAAAAAATCCAGCCAAACTATCTTTAGTATGAAATGACAGTAGGTACAACATGTGACTTTTATAGAGTTTTAATCCAGAAAATCTGCAATGTGAATTGAACAGAATACAATTGAGCAAAAATAATTACAAAAGTGTAGGAGTAAATTGTAAGGACAATATTAAAGGAAGGAGGCAGAAAAACAACAAGTTATGGGGAGGAAATACAGGTTGCATTTTTGAACAAAGGGTTAAATTTCATTTCTTTCTTTTTGTTTACTTTAACTGATAGGTTTTCTTAACCTTGCAGTTCTTACTCCCACTAGCAAGGAAGTGGTAAAAAAACAAACAAGTTCCCTGCTAGCCTCTCAGTTAATGAGGTAACCAGTTAGAACTGGTTCACCCAAGGCAGCCGACACAGAAATTGTAGAATCTGAAAATGCAAATCCATTGATTCTATCAATATACAGCATGCTGTAGCTATACTGATGGCATTGTCCATTAAATGTGGATCTTGACAAGGCAAGGATAAAATACACAGCTGTATGTTCAAAGAAAGCCCTATGTTTAAAAAAAAGTTGTGTTTATGTTTGGTTCAATGAGTTAATTTGATGGCAATCCCAAAGTAATCTGGCTGCTGGATTTGTAGTTTTCTTTACATAGAAGCAAGGAATTGCAGATGCCGGTAAATACACAAAGAGAGGTTTTCTTGATTCCTCTTGGAGGGGAAAGTTTCAAATTATTATCCAATGCACAGATTTAATTAAAATCAATATCTGAAAACTAGATTATAGGAGTCTAAAACCCTTCACCAGGAAAGGTTCAGGAAAGCTTGTTCCAAACAACCATCAAGCTCTTGAACTCCAATCACCAACTAAACTATGAAGTATGAACCTAGGGCTTTGGGCTTTTTGGAACTAATATTGTATTTCAATTTATTTCAGAAAATATTTTTCTCATTTCTAGAGATTCGCCAAGATTGACAGTTTTTATTTCTCTTCCCTATTTTCCTCCACCAATTGCTATCGAACTGAGTGGTGTTTTCCAGGACAAAAGTTTCAGTTCAGGCTAGTTTATTTTTGTCAGGCAAAAGTACACTGAAAATATTTTTTGTTACTATCCAGTCAAAGATTATACATGATTACAATCGTCATGCACAATGTGCAGATAAAGGATACAAAAAATAGTGTAAGATAAAGTTTGAATAAAGATAGTTCAAAGGTCTCCAATGAAGTAAATGGAAGGTCAGGACCAGACTCGAGCTGGTGAGAGGATGGTTCAGCTGCCTGATAACAGCTGGGAAGATACTGTACTTGAATCTGGAGATCTGCGTTTCCAAACTTCTGTACATCTTGCCTGATTGTGTGGGGGGCGCGGGAGAAGATGAAGTGGCTGGCGTGAGAGCAATCCCTGATTATGCTGGTGGCCTTGCCGGGGCAGCATGAAGTGTAGATGGAACAACATTGATCACCAAATTCACAGAAAAAGTGAACAATTCCACAACATGTACAGAAATAAATAACTGGTGTTGCGAATGTGGTTTTTAAAATAAGAGCTATTACATTTCCCTTGTATCCAGTAATGACATGTAATAACACCAACAAATCTGGTGCAAAATGTCACTGTTCTTAGGAGTCTTTTCTTCTTGACTTTTCCTAGAATAACACATTTTCAGTTATTTAAAATTACCAGTCATGTAGTGATTTGGTTTAATGCTCTTGCATTCCGGAATCTATGATTAATAATTAAAAGAAAGAGGGATCAAAATCCACAACTGGGTTGAAATCGGAACCTGAAAAAAAGCTTAAGAGTTAGAATTAATGTCATAATAAAGCAAGATTTTTTAGCTCTGAATTACTTCACCTTGATGAGCATTTTAGATGATACTTGATTAACGAACCATAATCAAATAAACCTCAAAGAACCTCATAATTAGAATACTGTTCAAAACTAATTAAACACAAATAACGTACCTTTCCTGCAGTGGCAAAAAATTCACCATCTGGAGACACCTTTAATAGATGGATGGGTGTTGCAGTTCTGTGAACGCAAATTAACATTCTTAGTTTTAATCACACTAATGCCACAAGTAATAACAAGATCAGTAAAGTTATTCAGCCTGAATTTTCAGAGGTTTTGCCAATGTTCAGACTATGTAATGCTGGAGAAAAGTGAAAGAAACCAACTGAGCGCTATTTTTTTCTGGAAAATGCTTAGCGTATCAGGGAGCATGCATGGAAAGAGAAAGAATTAACGTTTCAGGCCAGAACTCTTTGTCTAGATTTCTCAATTTTTGTTCAGCATTCTTTTCTTTTTGTGCCATCTTGCACAAGTTGTTAAAATTTGAGCCTGTAGAGTGGTCAGAAACCAATGTTCCACCGTGAGGCATGATATTGAAGTTTAATATTGTTCTTGCCACTATTTGCTCAGACCATTTTTCAGCAAGCTAAATTTCAAGATCTGTACAGTTACAGGTTGATCAATTGGTGTTTCACCATATAACTGTCAGACAGCTCAGGACGAGAGTATATGAAAGTCACAAATGTTCAATATTGTCCCCTCCGATGTCATTTTAAATGTGCTCCAACAAATATCTGGCATTGAAATCTACCCGATTAGCTTCCAGTAATTCAAATATTTTCAAACGGCTAGATCGACAAGTTGTAGATGGCTTACATAGAAACATAGAAAATAGGTGCAGGAGTAGGCCATTCGGCCCTTCGAGCCTGCACCGCCATTCAATATGATCATGGCTGATCATCCAACTCAGTATCCCGTACCTGCCTTCTCTCCATACCCCCTGATCCCTTTAGCCACAAGGGCCACATCTAACTCCATCTTAAATATAGCCAATGAACTGGCCTCAACTACCTTCTGTGGCAGAGAATTCCAGAGATTCACCATTCTCTGTGTGAAAAATGTTTTCTTCATCTCGGTCCTAAAATATTTCCCCCTTATCCTTAAACTGTGACCCCTTGTTCTGGACTTCCCCAACATCAGGAACAATCTTCCTGCATCGAGCCTGTCCAACCCCTTAAGAATTTTGTAAGTTTCTATAAGATCCCCACCTCAATCTTCTAAATTCTAGCGAGTACAAGCCGAGTCTATCCAGTCTTTCTTCATATGAAAGTCCTGACATCCCAGGAATCAGTCTGGTGAACCTTCTCTGTACTCCCTCTATGGCAAGAATGTCTTTCCTCAGATTAGGAGACCAAAACTGTACGCAATACTCCAGGTGTGGTCTCACCAATACCCTGTAGTGGGGTACCGCAAGGCTCAGTGCTGGGACCCCAGCTATTTACAATATATATTAATGCTTTGGACGAGGGAATTGAATGCAACATCTCCAAGTTTGCGGATGACACGAAGCTGGGGGGCAGAGTTAGCTGTGAGGAGGATGCTAGGCGACTTGGATAGGTTGGGTGAGTAGGCAAATGCATGGCAGATGCAGTATAATGTGGATAAATGTGAGGTTATCCACTTTGGTGGCAAGAACAGGAAAGTAGACTATTATCTGAATGGTGGCCGTTTTGGAAAAGGGGAGATGCAACGAGACCTGGGTGTCATGGTACACCAGTCATTGAAGTAGGCATGCAGGTGCAGCAGGCAGTGAAGAAGCGAATGGTATGTTAGCATTCATAGCAAAAGGATTTATAGGAGCAGGGAGGTTCTACTGCAGTTGTACAGGGCCTTGGTGAGACCACACCTGGAGTATTGTGTACAGTTTTGGTCTCCTAATCTGAGGAAAGACATTCTTGCCATAGAGGGAGTACAGAGAAGGTTCACCAGACTCTTTCCTGGGATGGCAGGACTTTCATATGCAGAAAGATTGGATAGACCCGGCTTGTACTCGCTAGAATTTAGAAGATTGAGGGGGGATCTTATAGAAACTTACAAAATTCTTAAGGGGTTGGAAAGGCTAGATGCAGGAAGATTGTTCCCGATGTTGGGGAAGTTTAGAACAAGGGGGTCACAGTTTAAGGATAAGGGAGAAGTCTTTTAGGACCAAGATGAGAAAAACATTTTTCACACCGAGAGTGGTGAATCTGTGGTATTCTCTGCCACAGAAGGTAGTTGACGCCAGTTCATTGGCTATATTTAAGAGGGATTTAGATGTGGCCCTTGTGGCTAAAGGGATCAGGGGGTATGGAGAGAAGGCAAGTACAGGATACTGAGTTGGATGATCAGCCATGATCATATTGAACGGGCTCGAAGGGCCGAATGGCCTACACCTGCACCTATTTTCTATGTTTCTATGTGTCATCTGCAAATTTGCCAATGTTAAAGAAAGGGTAAATAAAAAGGAAAATCTTCTCATGAAAAAAACTAAAGTAACGTAAACATGTCTAAAGCTTAAGAATGCATGCTGGCAGGTTGGTGGAGACAGATTATAAATATATAAATCATTGTAGAAGAAATTTGGGGGGGGGGGTGGAGTAACAAACTAAGGAACGGAGCTAGCTTAAAGAAACAAAAAGTTTTTTCTTCTCTGTTGATTAGTGCCAGATGAAAACCAAAAAAGTGAGCCTCATGGGCCTGTCACACTTAGGCGACTTTTTAGGCGACTACAGGAGACTATGCAGTCAACACATGGTCGCCACATGTTCGCGGGTGGTTTCTGGGGAGTCGCCTTCATGGTCGTGAGGAGTTCCCGCATTCTGAGAACTAGTCGCGACCTCATTATGGTCGCCGTGAATTTTTCAACATGTTGAAAAATTAGCGGCAACTAGAATGAAGCCGCCATCTCGAGCCGTAGGTGGGTCGCCAGAAGGTCCTAATGGGTTGCCAGGAGGTCGAAGGTTCTCAGAGATTCTCATAGCTTGTAGCCGGTGCTGACCGGTGAATTTCATTGGCTCATTGGGAAAAGAAAAGGTAAGCAGTAGTTTTCAGAACCAAGGATAACTGACCGGCAATGTTAAATGTCCGCCGAGCTTCACAGCCGTGTATCTCTGTCTTCTTAAAAGTTGTCTCTATTCCTTCTCCCTCCTTCCCTCCCCCCCCCCCCCTTTTAAAGGGCTTACCGCACACTGTGCTTTAGTCGTCTTTTTACAGCGCCAACCTTCCTGTTCATCGCGGTGTGTGTGTTTCACCTTGGCTTTGCACCGTGTGAATGTTTTAGACAGCACCCCCCCCGCTTGCCCTTTCCCCCGCCTGCATAACGGGCAGGTGAAGGAAGCGATGTGTTTGTGTGTGTTCCACTCTGACAGTCGCCGTTCCAATTGCCAGTTTGTCAGGCGACTGCCGGCAACTTGACAGTCGCCGACAGTCCGCTGAAAAATTGCCTTAGTGGGACAGGCCCATCACTCTTAGCATTTTTCCCCAACATCTCTGCTATTTTTCTTCACGAAGAATATATATATTTCCCTTTGTGTCTGCCTCCATCACACTATCAGCAGTACATTTTGAATCCTAACTTACTCGCATTAAAACATCTTCTCACATTGCCTTAGTTTCTTCAGCTAGATATCTGTTGATCAGCCATTCACTAAAAGAAACTGCTCTTTTTTATTCACTTTAATATAAAACAGCTTTAATGATAGCAATCAGTTTTCAAGAAATAACTGGCTTCAAATTAACAATAAGCGAGTTCTGTTTACTGACTGCTTCCGACTGCACAAGCCCAGGTCAAAGGTCACTATGAATAAACAGCCCTGGAAAGCAGTGGAGCAGTGGACCTTCATTTCTTCTGTTTTTTCCAGCTTTGATTCTTCTATGTAAGAAAATACTGCTTTAAAAGTATTTAAAATCTAGAGTTGAGATTTTTGATTGGAGAAAGGCTAACTTTGAAGAGATGCGAAAGGATTTAAAAGGAATGAATTGGGACATTTTGTTTTATGGGAAGGATGTGGAGGAGAAATGGAGGACATTTTAAGATTAAATTTTATGAGTACAGAATCTTTATGTCCCTGTTCGGTTGAAAGGAAATAGTAAAAATTGGAAAGAGCCATGGTTTTCAAGGGAAATTGGACACCGTTCAGAAAAAGAGAGAGATCTACAATAATTATAGGCAGCATGGAGTAAATGAGGTGCTTGAGGAGTATAAAGAATGTAAAAAGAATCTTAAGAAAGAAATTAGAAAAGCTAAAAGAAGATATGAGGTTGCTTTGGCAAATAAGGTGAAAGTAAATCCAAAGGGTTTCTATAGCTATATTAATAGCAAAAGGATAACGAGGGATAAAATTGGTCCATTAGAGAGTCAAAGTGGACAGCTATCTGCAGGGCCAAAAGAGATGGGGGAGATATTGAACAATTTATTTTCTTCAGTATTTACCAAGGAGAAGGATATTGAATTATGTGAGGTAAGGGAAACAAGTAGAGTAGCTATGGAAACTATGAGATTCAAAGAAGAGGAAGTACTGACACTTTTGAAAAATATAAAAGTGGATAAGTCTCCAGGTCCTGACAGGATATTCCCTAGGACATTGAGGGAAGTTAGTGTAGAAATAGCAGGGACTATGACAGAAATATTTCAATTGTCATTAGAAACGGGAATAGTGCCGGAGGATTGGCGTACTGCGCATGTTGTTCCATTGTTTAAAAAGGGTTCTAAAAGTATACCTAGCAATTATCTATTAATATATAAAACTCTCGCCCAAAATTCCGAAACGGAACTCCGTCCGGCTGTCACATTTCTTCCATTGATTCCCTGCAACTCCGAAACTGGACGCAGAATCGCCGACATCTTTTCCATTTCGGTAGAGATTTCACTTTTCTTTCTAAGTATCCGCTCCTCATTACATTCCGTCGTGTTTAAGTACACGTTTTTAATCAAATCCTTCCCCCCCCCCCCCCAATATTTCAAAACTAAACTGGCTTCACACCCACAGAACCTTCACCAGCCCCAGCCCCTGCTGAACGTTCCATCGTGTGATGTCACAATGCCCAATCTTCACATATGTCCAATCGGAATGGATCCATTTACATATGCCTATGCAGGAGCCCAAGCCAATGGTGAACGTTCCATCGTGTGATGTCACAATGCCCGGTGCTCATAGACATCGTTGCCATAGTGACAGTACAGAGAGTCAGATGTGGGCCGAGGAGCCTTCAAGACAACATGAGATGTTCCCATATTGTGTGAAAATATTTACGTCATTCACCCCTGAACCTCGATAAGAACACCACCTGCACATCTTAATTAAATTAGAGAAAAACGGAAAAGAGGTCGGGCATTTACACTTTTAAGGCTCTGTGTGTGTCGAAGCTTCGTGTGTGTGATGCCGCACCGCTAACACCCCCACCACCCCCCCCACGCGTTGCCGAGACGGACCCGACTTCGACGACTTCAAGATACGCTATTTTAAGACGGCAGGGACCCGACTTCGACGACCAAATCTCCCCTGGGGGCTACAGGTAGGGAACGGTCTTTATGCACTTTTCCAACTCTGTGTGTGGGGGTGGTTAGTGTGTGTGAGGCGCCGCCCCCCACCCCCCCCATTGGGGGCTATTGGGGGCCGCAGGACCACCAACGTCTTTTCCACTTCGTCAGAGATTTCGCTTTTCTTTCTAAGTATGCGCTTCTCATTTCATTCCGTCGTGTTTAAGCGCACGTTTTTAATGGATAACATACCCCCCCCCCCCCCCCAATATTTCAAAACTAAACTGTCTTCACACCCACAGAAGCTTCACCAGCCCCAGCCCCTGCTGAACGTTCCAACGTGTGATGTCACAATGCCCAATGCTCACATACGCAAAAGTGTAATGCCTTCTCCCCCCCCCCCCAGTTTTTCAAATACAAACTGGCTTCTCCCCCATACAAGCAGACATTTCGGTAGACATTTCACTTTCCCTTCCAGCTATCCACTCCTCATTACATTTCGTTATGTTTATGTCCATTTTTTTCATTAAAACCATCTCCTCCCCCCCCCCCCCCCCCCCACTCATTTTGTCGCCTCCTGCTGGCCAGCGACCATAACGGCTGCTGGCGCCCGTAGCACAACCTCAAGCGACGCCATTTAAAAACGGCCTTTCGGGGACGGCACTACTTCGAGGACCACGTCTCCCGTGAGGGCTGCGGGTAGGCAACTGCTGCGTTGGGGCATTACACTTTTAAGGCTCTGTGTGTGGGCATGCTTCGTGTGTGTGATGCCGCCCCGCCACACCCCCCCCCCCCCCCCCGCGTTGCCGAGACGGACCCGACTTCGACGACTTCAAGATACGCTATTTTAAGACGGCCGGAACCCGACTTCGACGACCACGTCTCCCCTGGGGGCTACATGGTATGGAACGGTCTTTATACACTTTTCCAACTCTGTGTGTGGGGGTGGTTAGTGTGTGTGATGCCGCCCCCCACCCCCCCCCAGTGGGGGCTACGGGTAGGGAACGGCTGCGTTGGGGGATCAGACCCAACGGGTTTGCCATTGGTCGTCGTGTTTAAGTGCACGTTTTTAATCAAATCCTAACCCACCCCCCCCCCAATATTTCAAAAATAAACTGGCTTCTCACCCATAGAAGCAGCACCAGCCCCAGCCCATGGTGAACGTTCCATCGTGTTATGTCACAATGCCCAATGTTCAAATACATCGTTGCCATAGAGGGAGTACAGAGAAGGTTCACCAGGCTGATTCCTGGGATGTCAGGACTTTCATATGACGAAAGACTGGATAGACTCGGTTTGTACTCGCTAGAATTTAGAAGATTGAGGCGGTATCTTATAGAAACTTACAAGATTCTTAAGGGGTTGGACAGGCTAGATGCAGGAAGATTGTTCCAGATGTTGGGGAAGTCCAGAACAAGGGGTCACAGTTTAAGGATAAGGGGTAAATCTTTTAGGACCTAGATGAGAAAAACATTTTTCACACAGAGAGTGGTGAATCTCTGGAATTCACTGGCACAGAAGGTGGTTGAGGCCT
Organism: Amblyraja radiata; assembly: GCF_010909765.2. Taxonomy (NCBI): domain Eukaryota; kingdom Metazoa; phylum Chordata; class Chondrichthyes; order Rajiformes; family Rajidae; genus Amblyraja; species Amblyraja radiata. The sequence goes on along the minus strand of NC_045958.1, from coordinate 25,429,646 downwards.
GTTCATTGGCTGTATTGTGGTCCTTGTGGCTAAAGGGATCAGGGGGTATGGAGAGAAGGCAGGTACAGGATACTGAGTTGGATGATCAGCCACGATCATATTGAATGGTGGTGCAGGCTCGAAGGGCCGAATGGCCTACTCCTGCACTTAATTTCAATGGTTCTATGTTTCCCTCTCCGCACCCCTCTCCCACCCATCCCTCTCTCCCCCCCCCCCCCCTTCCCTCTCTACGCCACCCCCTTCCTCCTACCCCTCTGTCCCTCTTCCATCACTCCCCCTACCCCTCTCCACCTCCCTCCCCACTCTTTCCCCTCTCTCCCCCACCCCTCTCCCCCTCCCTCCCTCCTTCCCTACCTCCCCATCCTCCCCCTCCACCACATCTCTCTCCCCATCCCCCTCTCTCACCCCCTACCCCGCTCTCCTTTCCCTCCCAAATCTGTCCCATTTCCTCCACCTCCTCTCCCCTCCCTCCCCTCTTCACATCCCCCCTCCCTCCCCCCACCTGTGTGTTTGGGGGTTGGTTAATATGAGTTTGATGCCGCAGCCCCCCCTCCCCCCCCCCTGCAAAACGCCGTTGGGGAAACAGACCCAACGGGTCTGCACTTGGTCTAGTAGACCTATAAGTTTGACGTCAGTGGTGGGCAAATTAATGGAAAGGATACTTAGAGATAATATATATAAGCATCTGGATAAACAGGGTCTGATTAGGAACAGTCAACATGGATTTGTGCCTGGAAGGTCATGTTTGACTAATCTTCTTGAATTTTTTGAAGAGGTTACTCGGGAAATTGATGAGGGTAAAGCAGTGGATGTTGTCTATATGGACTTCAGTAAGGCCTTTGACAAGGTTCCTCATGGAAGGTTGGTTAAGAAGGTTCAATTGTTGGGTATTAATGGAGTAGCAAGATGGATTCAACAGTGGCTGAATGGGAGATGCCAGAAAGTAATGGTGGGTGGCTGTTTGTCAGGTTGGAGGCCTATGACTAGTGGGGTGCCACAGGGATCTGTGTTGGGTTCACTGTTGTTTGTCATGTACATCAATGATCTGGATGATGGTGTGGTAAATTGGATTAGTAAGTATGCAGATGATACTAAGATAGGTGGTGTTGTGGATAATGAAGTAGATTTTCAAAGTCTACAGAGAGATTTAGGCCATTTGGAAGCGTGGGCTGAAAAATGGCAGATGGAGTTCAAATGTTGATAAGTGTGAGGTGCTACATCTTGGCAGGACAAATCAAAATAGGACATACATGGTAAATGGTAGTGAGTTGAGGAATGCATTTGAACAGAGGGATCTAGAAATAACTGTGCACAGTTCCCTGAAGGTGGAGTCTCATGTAGATAGGGTGCTAAAGAAAGCTTTTGGTGTGCTGGCCTTTATAAATCAGAGCATTGAGTATAGAAGTTGGAATGTAATGTTAAAATTGTACAAGGCATTGGTGAGGCCAATTCTGGAGTATGGTGAACAATTTTGGTCGCCTAATTATAGGAAGGATGTCAACAAAATAGAGAGAGTACAGAGGAGATTTACTAGAATGTTGCCTGGGTTTCAGCAACTAAGTTACAGAGAAAGGTTGAACAAGTTAGGTCTTTATTCTTTGGAGCGCAGAAGGTTAAGGGGGGACTTGATAGAGGTCTTTAAAATGATGAGAGGGATAGACAGAGTTGACGTGTGTAGATGGTTTATGCATGCAACCTATAACGTAGCTACCTCAACACCACTAACCACGCCCAGCCATATCAGTATAACTGTGATATCCTCCCCTTGTTCCTCCCTTTGGTTCCAGTACGCCTGAAGACTAGATGCAGTCAGTACTGGGACGTGTGTAACATGTGCCTTGATTAAAGACTCAGTAAAGGTTACAGTGTGTCAGACTCCATTCCTTTACATGGTGTCAGCAAGTTAAACGCGCACCTCCTGTTTATCGGGTTTTATTTGTCCCTAGTCCAACTAGTGTTTAATTCCCTATTCATCATGGCATCCTCATGCCGAAAGCCCTCTCCCCTTGTCTTTGACGCTGACATTGCGGAACGCTGGGCTCTTTTCGTGATGGACTACAACCACTTCATCAACATCGTGCACCGAAATGACCCTGATGCGGTCGAAGCCTCGCTCCTGTTGAACCTTGCCGGTCCTGATGCTATGAAACGAGCTCAGGCTATCAACTATGATCCAGCGGTCCTGGATGACAACGACCAGGTCGTCGAGCCGGCGAAATCTGCTAATGACCCGGTATGTCTCTTACGAAAGTTTGCGGAGATTTGTGACTTGCCCTCCAACCGCATATTGGAGCGGGCTAGATTTTTCACACGGAAACAGCAGCCTGATGAGCCTGTTGAATGTTTTATCGCTGACCTGCGCTACCTTGCTCAGCGGTGCCGTTTCGAGACCATGCGTGATCAGCTCACCAGAGATATCCTTGTCACCGGCATGCTAGATCAGAAGCTACGTGCAGATCTGCTGCAGAGACCAGACCTCACCCTGACTCAGGCAATGCATGCATGCCGCATAGCTGAAGTAGTTGCCCCGCCACATGGGCAGAGGGGATCTGACAATCGGGCTAGTAATCTGACTGGTGTTGCTATGCCCCGTCGCAAACAAGGCAACTTTCGCCCTACGCCGCGGCCGACTTATGCCCCTCGGGTTCTGCTTGTCAAGAAGTGTCCCAACTGCAATTGTATCCACTCCATGCAGTCGCAGTGCCCAGCACTTGGCAAAGCTTGCAATTTCTGTAGGAAGATGAACCATTTTTCAGCTGCCTGTCGTTCCCGTGGGAACGTTCCCTCAGCTCCTAGACAAGTTTTAAACAACCTTCAGCAAGCTGATAGCGATTTCGATTCCCAGTCTTCTGTCGACACTGCCCTCGACTCTGAGCCCAGCTGTTCCATGGGAGATGCCAGTGTTTACACTCTCCTTCATGGCCGATCTCGCCTCCCTGATCCTTCTGTACTCATTACTGTCAACAACAAGTCCTTCTCCGCGAAGCTCGACACGGGGGCGAAAGTGAATGTTATGTCAACATCCCTATTCAAACGGATAAGAAATAATGAGCTGTTGACTGCTGATCGCTCCATATTGCGTGCTTATGGGGGAGAGGAGCTAACACCTGTGGGGAGGGCCACCTTCCATTGTGTGCTGCAGAAATCATCCCGTGACCTGTCGTTTTTTATTCTGGACTGTGACTGTGTTACTCTATTGAGCAATCAAGCCTGCCAGGATCTCGGTCTGGTGTCTTTCGACCGCACGGTCCACGAAGTGCGGGTGATGCTGAATCCACTCTCCGAGTACCCCGACCTCTTCGACGATAAGTTAGGGAAGCTGCCACTTGTATACAAGATCGCAACTGACCCCTCGGTAGTGCCTGTGATCCGTGCCCCACACAGGGTGTCGTTTGCCATGAAGGGCAAGGTTGAAGCCATGCTGAAAAACATGGTTGACGGGAGTGCTGGAAGCCGTCAGCGATCCCACCGAGTGGGTCTCCACCATGAAGAAGGGTAAGAACGAGATACGGGTGTGCATCAACCCCAAGGATTTGAATCTGGCAATAAAACGTCCCCACTACCCTATGAGGACTGTAGAAGATGTTGCTGCCCAGGTCGGTCAGGCCACGGTGTTTTCTGTCCTCGATGCCAGGAGCTCGTTCTGGCAAATACCTCTAGACAAACGCTCCTCGGACTTAACCACTTTCGGCACACCCTTCGGAAGATTCAAATTTTTGCGGATGCCGTTCGGCATCAACTCCGCTAGCGAAGTGTTTCAGCGCTCCATGGAGCAACTGTTTGCTGGTCTGCCGTGTGCCATTACTGTGGATGACATTCTTGTTTATGGGAGAGATGCTGCTAAGTATGATCGCCACCTCCGACGGATTCTAGACCGCGCACGCCAGATCAACTTAAAGCTTAACCCGTCAAAATGCAGGTTCCGGGTAGCTGAGGTACCATATGTTGGCCACATTTTCACGGTCCACGGGCTGAAACCTGATCCGCAAAAGACAAAAGCCATCTCCGAGCTGCCTGCCCCGACAGATGTTACCAGCCTGCAGCGTTTCCTGGGCATGGTCAACTATTTGGGGAAGTTTATCCCCAACCTCAGCGAGTTGAGCGCACCCCTGAGGCAACTGACGAAAAAAGACATTGCCTGGTCCTGGTTTCCCCACCACCAGCAGGCTTTCGATTTCCTCAAAACGAAGCTGATCAGCACGCTGACTCTCAAGTTCTTCGATCTGCGGCGCCCAATTGTGGTTATGTGTGACGCTTCCCGTTTTGGACTAGGTGCTGCCTGCCTGCAGCTCTATGATGGTGGCTCGCTGCAGCCCATTTCCTATGCCTCGCGAACCATGACGGACACTGAGCAGCGCTATGCACAAATAGAGAAGGAGCTTCTGGCGGTTGTGTTCGCCTGTTCCAAGTTCAAGGACTTCCTTTTCGGTACCAGGTTCACTGTCGAGACGGATCATCAACCCTTGGTGACGATCCTCAACAAGCCTATCCACATCACTTAGAGCCAGACTACAGCGAATGATGCTACAGCTCCAGCGGTTCGACTTTCAGATCGTCTACAAGAGGGGCACTGAGATGCATGTGGCTGACGCGTTGTCCAGAGCCCCCCGGTCCTCCTGCGACAGACATCCCTACGAACAGGAGGATCTGCAGGTACTCAATGTCAACTTTGTTCCCTCTAAGCAGCTGCAGTGCCTGGTTGAGCACACTGCCAACGACCCCGACCTGCAACAGCTCGCAGCTGTCATCCAGCGCGGGTGGCCAAGCAAACGGACTTTGTTGCCTGCCGGTGTCCACCCTTTCTTTCTGGTTCGCGATGAACTGGTGCTCCGGGATGGGATCATCATCAAGGGTCACAAGGTGGTCGTCCCTGCCTCCCTGTACGACTCGTACTACACCGCTGCCCACATGGGGCATCCCGGAGCCGATGCCACTGTCTCACATGCCCAAGAACAATACTATTGGCCTGGCATGGCAAAGTACATTAAGGCCCGAGTAGCCTCCTGTCCTGATTGCAATACTCTTGCCCCACATCAGCAGCGCCAGCCGCTCCTGCAGCAGCCTGCCCCTGCCATGCCCTGGTCATCGCGGGCTGCGGACATATTTGAGCAGCGCTCAAATATACCTAGTGTTGGTCGATTCCTGCTCGAACTGGTTCGAAGTAGACCTTCTCCCTGCTATCACCTCTGAAATGGTCATCAGTAAGCTGCGCCGACACTTCGCCACTTTTGGGTCCCCGGTCCGTTTGCAGACCGACAACGGCCGTCAATTCACCAGTGCTGAATTTAAAGCTTTCGCTGCGAAGTTGAACTTCACTCACTACACCAGCAGCCCTGAATACCCGCAGAGCAATGGCCTGGCTGAACGTGCTGTCCGCAGTGCCAAGAACTTGCTCGAGCAGTCTCGTCTCTCCAATGGTGACTTCTACCAGGGTCTGTTAAACCTTCGTAACATTTTCAGGGACACAACCATGCGATCCCCTGCACAACGTCTGATGTCCTGCGTTCTTCGCCCACCGATGCCGATCGCCCAGCAATCCCTAGTGCCCAAGGTCCTCCAGCCTGCTGCCGTCCAGCAACGGATTGCTCATAGACACGAAGTTCAGCGTCGCTCTCACGACAAGTCCTGCCGCCCTCTCTCACCACTACTGCCTGGCCAGGTCGTCCGCATGCAGACTGCCACCGGTTTCTCCCGACTAGTAACCGTGGTGGGGGTGGACAATTCACCAAGATCCTACTCGGTGGACTTTGAAGGAACTATCTACCGCCGTAGTCGCCAGCACTTGTTGGCTGTCAAAGAGCCTAAGCCTCCTCCTGTGGCCCCATATGCTCCTCCTCTGCGTGTCGAGCCTCCCACTACTAACTACCCCTCAGCTCGCTGCATGCCCCGGTCTGTCCGTTTGCCGCGGTCTCCTCTGTCTGCTCTTCCGGGGTTCTCCTCCCCTGCCCGCTCTCCTCTTTCTCCCCCGACATCTACTCCTTCTACCCCGTCTCCTTCCCCTGGTCTCCTTCCGCATTCCCGGCTGGGTCTCTGCCGGCTTTCTCCTTCCCGGCTGTTCCTGCTCCTCCTACTCTTCTTTCGGGGGGGGGGAGGGCGAGGGTGCCTTGCGCACTCGATCGGGTCGGATTGTCAAACCTCCTGACCGTTACGGTGATTTCGTTTAGATTTGCAGGTGTTGTATAACCGCCCTGCCACTGTTATGACTTCAATTTTAAATTTCTAAGGGAAAGGATGTAGATGGTTTATGCATGCAACCTGTAACGTAGCTACCTCAACACCACTAACCACGCCCAGCCATATCAGTATAACTGTGATATCCACCCCTTGTTCCTCCCTTTGGTTCCAGTATGCCTGAAGACTAGATGCAGTCAGCACTGGGACGTGTGTAACATATGCCTTGATTAAAGACTCAGTAAAGGTTACAGTGTGTCAGACTCCACTCCTTTACAACGTGGATAAGCTTTTCCCATTGAGAGTAGGGAAGATTCAAACAAGAAGACATGACTTGAGAATTAAGGGACAGAAGTTTAGGGGTAACATGAAGGGGAACTTCTTTACTCAGAGAGTGGTAGCTTTGTGGAATAAGCTTCCAGTGGAAGTGGTGGAGGCAGGTTCGATTTTATCATTTAAAAATAAATTGGATAGGTGTATGGACGGGAAAGGAATGGAGGGTTATGGTCTGAGTGCAGGTAGATGGGACTAGGGGAGAATAAGTGTTTGGCACGGACTAGAAGGGCCGAGATGGCCTTTCTCCGTGCTGTAATTGTTATATGGTTATATGGAAATAGTTGTATTTAGTGTTGCTTTGTTAAAAGCTAAGATTATTTTGTCATTTTTATTGCTTTATTATGCTTTGGTGAGTGAGCGAGATCGTGCTCGTCCGTGGTCGGTGTCTGGCCAGTTGCTGCTCGATCGTCCCCGTCCCTGCAGCAACTCCTCCTCCTTCCCGCGCCGGCTGCAAGCCCGGCCCAACACCTCCGGCCGACCCCAGACAGGGACGTGATACCCAGGAGGGGACGGGGACGACCCAGCAACAACTGGCCGACACCGACCATGGACGAGCACGATCTCGCTCACTCATCAAAGCATAACAAAGCAATAAAGACGACAAAATGATCTTAGCTTTTAACAAAGGAACAATAAATACAACCATTTCATAGTTTGAAAGCAGTATTTTCTTACCTAGAAGAATCGAAGCTGGAAAAAACGGAACGTCCACTGTTTCACTACTTCACTGCTTTCCAGGGTTGTTTCTGCATAGTGACCTTTGACCTGGGCATGTGTAGTCGGAATACCGAACTCGCTTATTAGTATTTCCTATCAGTTTAATACTGTTAAAAAAATAAAAAAAATAAAACTAGCACCTCATCAATAAATAATATACTTTAATACTCCCTTACTCAGATTCCCAGATGCATTGCCAATTGTTAACTTCATTTGGATCTGTCCCATCTGTAGCTTCCTCTTCATTTATATCCATCTCTTGATTTTTGTTGGCCCAGAGCTGTAAAGAATTGGAGCCCGTCAAAAGACGGATTCCTTGAATAAAGAATGTCTATTACTATACAAGTTATTAATGAAAAACATTGCTCTATAAGTATTTTACTACTCATTTCTCAAACATGCCATTCAATAAGACAGCTGAAGAGTTGAGGAAAGAGGGGTGTACACAGAAGTAGCAGAGGTGGAGTTAGTCCTGGCTGACCTTTCAATATTTCAGCTGACGTACGCAATTTGATTTATCTGCATTTCACCTGTTCTAATCACTCCACTATATGCATTTATGCCTTCAACAGCCTGCAACCCAATTCCCTGTCTCAACATCTCTGCCTCTCACTCTTTTACCTCCCAATTATTTTAGATGCCCTTTGGAAACTAATGCTCACAACCTTTTGTCTTTTCATCTCCGGCTTTTGTTCACTCATCGAACCCTCCCCACCTATCTATCACTTCTTTGGATTTGTCCAGCTCCCACCTCACCCCCTTACCACAATCAATCTGAAGGAAGATTAGCCAAAAATCTACTTGATAAAGGAGTTAAAATAACATGCCCAAAGTCAGTAATGACTATCCCAAGATTCCAGCTTAATTAAGAATAAGAATTTCAATTCAAGTATCCACAGCCAAATTCAGGAAGGAAAGACATAATAAACGATCACAGATCCAAGACAAAGTCAGAACAGATGAATCTCGAACTATAACCAGGGGAAAGTAAA